>NW_027466069.1:3090000-3095000 GCF_046127955.1 Nelusetta ayraudi | reverse complement strand
GCCTGCGCCCTCCTCGTCTTCTGCTGCATCTGCCTCGTCCAGGTCATCATTTTCCCAAAGTAAGTGGCGCTGTCACGGCAAGTCGCCTCTCCCAGTTTCCCCACTTACACCGAATTGTAGCCAGGAAATGTGCTTCTTGATCAGGTTACGAGGGGTTGCTTGATGAGCGCTGCTCCCTAATTCAGCCCGTCTTCTCCCCTCTGCCGCAGCACACCGCTCATGCTCGGCCTGTACGTCACCGTCTTCGTCATGCTCGCCAACATCCTCTTCGTCTGCGCCATCTACTCCTGCATCAAAGTGAGGCGACAGCGGAGCTCCCCGCTCAATATTTCTTCTTCTGCAGATTTCTAAAGATAACAGTCGTCATATTTCTTCTCAGCCAGCATCATTAATGGCATTACCACTGTGTGTGTGTGTGTGTGTGTGTGTGTGTGTGTCCTAGCTCTTCCCAGTGGCCTTCCAGACGGTGACCAAGAAAATCATCCAGTCTCGCACAAATAGCACCATAGTGGGCGTCTGCACCATCCTCCTCCTCTTCGTCTCGTCCTTTGCAAACATGGTTAGTTGCGGCCCGGCTGTTTGGTTCTGTTCTGCCGGCGAGGGAAACACTTAGTCACTGGTGTTTGAGTTAAGATCCGCTTCATGACTCCATGATTCCATGAGGTAGTTGTACGGGCTGGGTGCCGTTTTAACATACTTTAAAAAAAACAAAAACAAAACTGAAATGAATTGAATTAAACTTGTCATTCGAGCATTAAAAACACAAATACCTTAAATAAAATAAGAAAAAGAAAAAAAATACATAGAAGCCTAATACTCAAAGAAACAAATATCCAGAAACTTAAATATGCTCGAAAAAGATTAGGAAGAAGCACAAAACTTATTTAAACCTTCCCCCTATTCACTTCACCTGTCACCTGCATCTCATTGCGGTCTCCATCTAAATGCATTAAAACAAGATATTATATGCAGCTATTAAATATCATCAACTACCACACTACTACATTTACAATCCAGCACTATATTACCAAATTTTACATATTATACCGAGCAAGGCACTGCGGGTATGCACATGCACTATGTAAGTACTATCTATAGACACTATAAATGATATACACTAATTACCATATTCCAGGTACTATATATTAACATTAAGCATTATACCCACTAAACACCAAAATATACACTACACTACCACCCATTCTTACAAACATATTCTAGTTTTTGATAAGCATCAAAACTATTTTATAAATATGATATACTTGCTATACATTTGAATATTATATATACACTCTTATTACCATACTCCCTATACAATATATTAACACTAATTATACACACAAATATCAAATTGTTGCAGTATATTACAGTACAGTATTACAGCAACGTAAATTAAAAACACATGTAAATAAAAAAATACAAATTATTATTTTTAATAAAAATATAAAAAAATATATAAAGTATATGTAAAAATGACACACCATTGTCATGCAAGACTAAAGAAATGACTAAAATAAAAACACATGTAAATAAAAAATATGAAGTATTTTTTATTTTATAAAAATATATAAAATATATGTAAAAATGACACACCATTCTCATGCAGGCAATGCTGGTTTAAACAAGAGATTTGGCATTGTTTGCGAGGATGGGTTTGGGAGTAGGGGGCGGGACACATTGCGAGGTAGCAAAAAAATAAAAATACATAACAAACTTAAGACAGAAGATGGACAAGCCAATAATTGACAACGAGAGGTTACAGTAGATTGCATTAGTCTTCTGTGTGTTTGTGGGGTGGGTTAAATTGGAGTAATGTAACAAACACATTAATGCATTTAGCATCAGAAGTAACTGATTGGTGGCCCTATTGTGGAAGACAATGGGAGATAGAAATTCTAAAAGCGCATTTTTTTGCATGAACAAAAATAAACGTAATTATTTCAAAGCATGTCAATCACCTTAAGTAAATGAGCTTGAGCGGTCGACTTTGTGTGTGGGTTTTTTGGGGGGTCTTTTTTTTGTTCTTTCCCATCCGACAAAGATTTGTTTTGACCATTTTCAGTAAGGGGCAGCTGCCTCTTTGTCCGTCAATCACTGTAGTTTGTTGTGATTGGTTGTCACGCTGCGACTCCAGTCTGGTGGTTTTGATGCTCAGTTTAACATCTGCCTCCATTCCTGCACAACTCTTGTCGTCTGCGGGTCTGTCTCTTGCTCGTTTGACAGGCTGCTAAATTTGTACAACGCTGGTATGTTTAGACAAAGAGGCCGGAATGTCTTGAATGATTCCAGTTTCTTGCTTCAAAGCCTGTTTGTTTTTACGGATGATTGATGTTTATAGTGACTGTTTATGGAACTGAGTACTTTTTGGTAAACCAAAGTAAATAACCGACCCCAGTTTAACACTGAAATGACTTGATGTCATTCCAAGACACAGTTGACAACGCGGCAGTGCAGAAAACATTAAATTAAAAATAAAACAGCTTCTTAAGTTAATCACGCAGCAGTTTTTCCATGTGGTTTGATGGATGGCCTCCTGTCGTTCCCCGCCAGTTCACCTGCAGCAGTGAGAGCGTGAAGGAGTGCGTGGTCAGAGAGCAGAACTCCAACGTGACTCTCTGCCTGCTGCGCAACCTGACCAGGGCAGCAGAGGACGGCTTGACTCTGTGTTCCAGCCAGACCATGGCCTGCCATTTCCCAGAGGTCAGCCCGCAACGTTGAGTGTGTTTGTGCCTGCCTGCGTGCGCGTGCGTGCGTTCACGCGTTCGTGCACCCATTCTGTTGTAATTTTTTTTTTTTTTCTGTTTGCATGAAAAGTAATGGTGTAACCTTTCTCCTCCTCCCCTCCTCCAAACCCTCCCCCACTCTCTCTGTCTCTGCCGCAGTATTTCAGCTACAGTGTGCTGCTGACCCTGCTGGCCTGCTCTGTCTTCCTGCACATCAGCAGCATCGGGAAGCTGGCCCTGATGCTGTTCATCCAGCTCACCTTCCTCCTGCTGGTGGAGTGGCCCCAAGTCGTCCTGTTCGACAACGCCGACCTGCTGGTCAAGGCCAACAACTTGTGAGTCTGCGTTGTGTCCACCAGCCACCAACGTGAAAATCCAGTTATCATCTCCGGGTCTTTGATTTTCATCCCGTGACCTCGGTGCAACACATAATTGTCCAAAACACTTGGACTCAACATCTCTTCTGCAGATCCTCACAGAAACATACTTTTTGGCACCCTGTTGATTAAAACTAAACTGGCATTTGTCAGGAATTCAGAGGTTCTATAAGTCTCAAGCAAAAAAAAATGCTTTTAGGTTTCCTAAGAATGAATCATCAGAAAAAAATTGAGGACCAAGAATTCAAATATCCCTAGGTGTTTTAAAGGTCCCTATCATCAAATGTTTTTTTTCTGGTTTCCTTGGTTCTTGTGGAGAATTGAAATTTGTTTATGAAATACGTTTTTGATTAATGCTCTGTTGCTGCACTGCCGTCAAACGAGTTGCAAGCTTCTAAGACTGACTTGTTCTTCTCTTCCATGTCCAAGGCCCTCTTTCAACGAAACTGTGGACGAGTGGTAAGAATATTGACACTCTGTCCATTTCACTGCACTCTGCTTGGATTTTGCTCTCCGCTCCTGAACGCTTGCTCCTATCCCCCTCCCCTTCCTCAGCCCGGACACGTATACCAAGGTCTCGCTGAAGATCATGACCCCTGTGATCCTGACCGTCTTTGTGCTGGCTCTCTACCTGCACGGCCAGCAGGTGGAGTCGACGGCGCGGCTGGACTTCCTCTGGAAGCTGCAGGTAAACGCAGGCGTTCGGACGATCCGGAGATCTTGGGTGCTCTTTAGCAAAAGGGATGCATTATTTAAATTGTCGGGGCGTTTAGGCAGGAGCCAGTCTGTTTGATGAAGTCTTTTCAATACAAGCCTCCCAAAAGGAAGACTACTGTAGTCACTTGCAGCCAGGCCCCCAGACTCCAAGATGGCAGCCCATTCATTTCAATGGAGTTGCTCACCCAGCGCATACGCCCAAAAAGTTTTTGACTTCCACATTAATGGGTCCCATAGAGCATGTGCAGTAGTGTCACTACCCATCATGCCTCTGAAACTCACATGATCTATTTGGCCAATCAGAACGATCCTGGAGAAGGTCACTTACAGACACGTCAGGTCGCAGCCAATCAGAACGAGCTGAGACACAACACATATGACATTGTGACGCCACACTTTATATAGTTTTTTTAAACGACCAAAGGACCATAACTGAAAAATCTACAATGGAAGGATTTGCTATGAATCGCGTTTCAGGTCACAGTCATTCTGTCAGTTGTTTTAAAATTGTTTTATTTTTGTATTGTGGTCAATGGGAAAAATGTTTTTGCTGCAGTACCTCGAGTGGTCACTGGGAAAAATCGGCACGCCGTCATATTGCCAGTCTGGTATCCAGTACTTAGTATACATCCATTCTTGCAGCAAATGGCGTATAAAAAACAAAACCATCCAACCATAGAGTTCCCACCTCATTTCACATGCAAACAGAAAAAAATGCCTCTCTCCCGCCCCCCCTCAGGCCACAGAGGAGAAGGAGGAGATGGAGGAGCTGCAGGCGTACAACCGCCGTCTGCTCCACAACATCCTGCCCAAGGACGTGGCCGCCCACTTCCTGGCACGGGAGCGGCGCAACGACGAGCTCTACTACCAGTCGTGCGAGTGCGTGGCCGTCATGTTCGCCTCCATCAGCAACTTCTCCGAGTTCTACGTGGAGCTGGAGGCCAACAACGAGGGCGTGGAGTGCCTGCGGCTGCTCAACGAGATCATCGCCGACTTCGACGAGGTGCGGAGCTGTGGGAGGGGAAAGAAAAAACCCAGGAGTGTTTTCTACTGACGTTTCTAATATTGTGTGAAATCTGTAGATTATCAGCGAGGATCGCTTCCGCCAGCTGGAGAAGATCAAGACCATCGGCTCCACCTACATGGCGGCTTCGGGCCTCAACATGTCCACCTACGACAGGGA
>NW_027466069.1:2817500-3085000 GCF_046127955.1 Nelusetta ayraudi | reverse complement strand
ACGCTTGCCGGTATGTATGAGTACAGGTGGTTGTTTGTCTGTCTGTGCGGCCCTGCAGTGAACTGGTGACTTGTCCGAGCTCCAGACCCCTGTGAGCCTAAGTGTAGAATGCTAGATGGATGGAATTGCTGAATGATTGAAGTCTCTGTATCTGTCAGCGCACCGTGCCGTGAATTCAAAACACCAGTTCTGCTCCAACGTAGAGCAAAACAAAAGTTCAAAACAGGGCTTTGCTGTATAAGTACTTTTACTTGTATGGCTTCGGTTTACCTCTCAAGTCAATCAGCAGCCGGCAATCAAGATTCCGCCCTGTGACAGTAACCCGAGAGAGGCCTCCTTCTCTTTTTTCCTGCATAAATCAGTCTACGGTTTCAAGGGGGTGATATGGGAGCGAGTATTTAATTGCTTGCTCATGAATAATGAATTTCTGTTGAAGCAGAAGGCAGTGTTCACTTGCAGTGCTCCATGTTGAACATTAATTAAGCACCATAAATTCCTGCTAATCCCTGCTGAAAAGAGCACTTCATGTTGCTATATTAAGCTGGTGTTACGGACTTGTTAGTGCGGGTGTACCACTGATTAGTTTCTCTTTGGCATTAAATTTATTTATTTATTGCAACAAACTGGCAACAAAACACGGAGTGGCACTAGTTGAAATAACATGGACCGCTGAAATGTTGCTGTTGCTCTTCCTTCCTGTCCTCCTCTTACTCGGGGGCCGAGCTCAAGCAATGGCTGGCACTGGATCAGGACCACTTTGTATTTCTAATGTTTCATTATTATTACCTAGCCCAAGTGTATGGCTGGCTTGAACGGAGCAGTGGTTAGCGCTCTCCCCTCACAGCAAGAAGGTTGTGGGTTCGATCCCGGGCCTGGGGCCTTTCTGTGTGGAGTTTGAAAGTTCCCCCCTGTGTCTTCATGGGTTCTCTCCAGGTTCTCCAGCTTCCTCCCACAGTCCAAAAACTGGCATGTTAGGCAAATTGGGAACTCTAAAGTAAGTGTGTGTGTGTGTGTGTGTGTGTGTGTGTGTGTGTGTGTGTTTGTTCTATGTGGCCTTTCTGATTTGTCCAGGGTGCAGCCTGGGATAGGCTCCAACAGTGTGACCCTGAGTAAGTGGGTATGGATGGATGGAAAACAAATAATAAAATCTTGTCTATCAATGCATTGACAATTTAATATTTTAAGCGTATATTAAAAAAAATTAATCCTCTTTACGTGTCCCTAATCTTCTTCCGCATATTAATACGGAGAGTAGTCTCAACGTGGATGCGGTAGTCAATAGCAGCTCGTTGGAACACATGTGGCCAGAGGGATGTACATTTAGTAGGTGGCCACCAGGGGGCCTCACTCCAGCTAATCACTTTCAACTCGGAACACCTGTCGCGCTCGGGGCAGAAGACGCCGTGAGGCTGCGGAACTTGCGTCTTGACTCAGGCCACACACACAGAGACACAGAGACATACACAAAATACACAAACTCCTCCATATAACTTTAGCTCGGCGCTAAGGCCTCGTCTCGCGCCATCTGACAAAAGCAGCCGGTTGTTTTGAAGTCACTCACTTCGAACGGAACTGGTTCAGGGACCCGAGGAGCTGCGCGTGTCGGTCTGAGGTGAGTCGAGGTTTGGGGAGGGATCTTTTTTGTTGACTGACTTCTCGTTCGTGTGTCCGACGTCTCGCCCGAAGATGCGAAAGGTTGCAAAGCTTTCAAAGAGCCAAAATCAAACAAACCAAAATATGAGGAACAGACGAGCCATTCCTTTCGGAATCCTTCCTCTTTCATTTCGATTGAGCGCATCGTGACGTCTGACAGGCGTCATTCATCGCTGCTAAGACGACTTTCATGTTTTTTCACATAGTGATTCGAAGATATGAGGAGTTGTTACTTTGCTTTAAAGAAATAACTCTTATTCACACATTTTAAGAGTTAAGTCGGTGTGTTTTTTTTCCACTTCATTTATTTTTTTTAGTTGAATAATTTCCCCTTCCTCATAATTTACAACTGTACTTACCGGTTATTGGCCCGAGCCAACCGGTTTGAAGGGCTTTATATATAGCCTGTCCACCTGATTCAATAATAAATGGGGGTACTGAGGTAAATTAATCATGACCGAGTAAGAGTGAGCAGCCAACCTGAACAGTAAGTGAACCGATTGATGGAAATATGCCTTTCAAGGGCCGGTGCTGAAGATTTGGTGGCGTCTAATGGTAGGCATGGGCAAATGTTTAAGAAAAGTTCATGTCATCCTCGTTTCCTGATGTCTTGCTCGATCTCACCTCTTTCTTGCGCCACCTGGGATGTCATGGCAAGAATCACAGAACCCTGAGCGCATATAAGTGGAACCACTCTTAAAAGTACAAGTAAATGCTTATTAATGGTCATTGGATTTTTTTAGCAAATTGTTTTTAAGAGACCTTGTCAAGCTCAAAAACCCAAATAGTTTTTTTTTGTTTGTTTTTTTAATTGTTCTCGTCTATGAAATCCCAGCTAGGATTGCTCACTGTTCCAAAATGTCACACAAGTCATGGGGTCTTTTAATTGTGACAGTCCTCCTCCTCCGCCACCTCCTCGGGTCACATTGGAACATACAGATTGTCCGCCGCGTCTGCCTCACACAGCAAACTCCTTCCTGGAGCAGGTGGATGATTGGAAGTGCTGAAGGCGCCGCCCTTTGCCTTTTCCCGGGCCGTCTCGGATCGGGGCACGGCGCGTCACTCATTAACCTGTGTGAGAGCTCGCGCAGCTTCCCGAAGCAGCGGGCACCACGTGGGTCCTGGAGGAACTGTGAAACAGAACAGGTGACTCCAGGTGTTTGCTCAGGGGTGTGCCTGTTTGTTCCCTCCCTCCCTCCCTACCGCCTCGTCATTCCTGCTCACCCGCCCTGTGGGACTGTTCATGTGACGAGGCAGGGAGGCCGGTTGGAGGGCGGGGCTGCTGTATTGCTGCTATGACACTTCGGCACGGACGCACAAACAGGTTGAAGGCAGGTTTCCTTCCGAGTTGCGACAGTGCTCTCGCTCCGCCTGTAATGTCACCTCCCCGCCACGTAGCGAGTGGCTGGTTAGCGAGGAAATAAAGTACCTGCGACCCATCGACCGGCAGCCTGCCTCAGGCAACTGAGCTCGTATTTATTTTTTGTTTTGTGTTTGTTTTTTGAAACCGCTTTGAAGACATCTCCACCACCGCCCCCTCACTCCAGACATGCGTGTGTTCTCACGTCGCCGTCTGTCCCCGCTGAAGTTGGTTATCCTGGGGGGGACCCTCTTCATGGTGACCCTGGTGGTTCTCCAGAGGGACGTGGGCTCTGCGTCCACCGGCGACCCCTGGTTCCAGGACCTGGCCGACAGGAAGGACAGGGTGATGGTGATGGTCCGCGACGCCGTCCACAACATGGGCTTCCAGATCGGACCGCCGCAGCCGCCCGTGGTGGAGCAGGGCCCCACTGAAGACCCCAACTGCCTGTCTGGATTTTACACCCACGTTGACCTCAAGCCTCACCTGGAACGGCCACCGCAGGACCCCAAGGCCTTCGGCGCCGACGGGAAGGCGTTTCAGAAGGACCGCATGTCACCGGAGGAAGAGAAGGAGAAGGAAGAAGGCATGAAGAGACACTGCTTCAACCAGTTTGCCAGCGACCGCATCTCGCTCAGCCGCAGTCTGGGAGAGGACACGAGGCCTCCTGAGTGAGTTGCCATCCACTGAATATTAGCCCTTGATGTGTTTACCAACAAGCAGTCAGCTGGATAGCGAATTAGCTATCCTATGCTAGTTTAGTCGACACTTTACGGTGAAGTATGTACATGTACCTTCACTCTGTGCTTTCACACATTAAGAGATACAACTCAGAATATGTTAAGAGTGAAATACACTAAAAACAGAAGGTGCAGCGGTTCAAGAATGCTTACGGGCATTTGGAATAAAAGACTCACTCATTTTTTATTTTCTGTTTTTTTTTTTGTTTTTGTTTTTCAAATCAAATCTTTAATGTAATTTCTGTACATTTTGTATTATTTAAAGATAGTATTTTTTATTGAAAAGTGGTAAAACAAGTTCTTGCGGGGCTCTGCGAGGCCTCCCGTTGATCAGACACACCAGCCGCCTTTGCCTCCCTCCCATGCGCCGACTCTTTTGTGTGGCTCAGGTGCGTTGAGAGGAGGTTTCGCCGCTGCCCCCCGCTGCCCACCACCAGCGTCATCATCGTCTTCCACAACGAGGCCTGGTCCACCCTCCTGCGGACGGTCTACAGCGTCCTGCACACGTCTCCCGCCATCCTGCTCAAAGAGATCATCTTGGTGGACGACGCCAGTGAGGCAGGTGCGTGGATTAACAAATACACACACCCACACACACAAACACAAATTGCGTATTGGAAGTGGCCCACGCTATTTGTTGTTTGTTGTTAACATTAACACAAGGATGACTTCCCCTGTGGAAAAAAATGTCCTGGTTTGAAAGAAAGTTATTACTAAACTTGAGGTCATTTTGTTTTCTAGGGCAGCATTCCAGTCACTATACACTGCTCAGTGTGATAAGATAACCCTGCGCAGCCTTGGCTTTTACGTTTTACTGTTGCAGTGTGACGGTGAGGGAGCAGGGCAGTTAATGGCGTCGTAAATGAGAGTGACCCTGGAAGTGAATGTTTGTATCTTGTGATGTGGCACCAAAGTACCAAAAGTCTCAGCAGAAACTTGTGTTATTGTGCAGAGTGCACCACTGCTCTATGTTTTCTTACAGAACCACTTCTGTGGGATTTAGATGGTTAATACCAATAGCAACAAAACAAGTTGTTTAAAAATAAAAAAAAATAAAAACTGAAAGTACAGTAATGCATCACATGTTGGTTAAAGGAGACTTTCACGTCTGACGAGAAGCCAAGTGCACATAGTAAGACATAACGTAATATGACTTCAGTTTGTATTTTAATTGTACCTTAAAGTTCAAAGCAGCGGTTCTTTGCTGTGCAACTTGCAGAACTTTTAATTCCTGCATTTACTTTTGTGTGGAACGAAAATGTCTGGATAAACATTGCAGAATTTAAAAGTTGTTGCCATATGATTGGCTCATTAACTATTTGAGATCACGAGTAGCAATTAAACAATTTACCAAATAAAGGTGCCCAGCTATATCGGATCTGCCGATATTTGGCATTTTTTTGAAATGTTCGTGATCGGGCGTCATGTCATAAATCACCCATCCGATCAATGACGTCATGGTCGTGTTGAAACTTTTTTAATCTGTCTCATTTACTCCAAAGAGGTTTCACAGCATCGACATGTTTGTCTCCGAGAGAGATTCAAAGAAACTTCATTTTCGTCTTCGTGCCTCTTCCTGTTTTGAGTACTGGCGCTATGTGACGGACAATAAAGTTTCTTTGAATCTTCACGATAGCAACATCCATGGGTGACACAAACAAACATGTCCGAGGTGTGGAAGTTTTTCAGACTGAGAGAAACGGACATAGCACAAGCTATCTGCAATATATGCAACGCTACAGTACCTCGCGGGGGAACATCGGCAAAAAATTTCAACACGACAAATTTAATCAGGCACTTGGAAAAGATGCACACGGAGATGCATGTCGAGTTCAAGAAACGCAGCGCGGAGAAATAAAAAGAAAAGCAAACTCGAAACGGATGCTAAAGCAAACACCTTTAGACAGTGCTTGTCTGTATAGTCGGGAAAGTGAGAAGGCAAGGGGTGTACATAAATAAGTAATTTAAATATTGCTCCTCACGTGATCGGATCGGTGATCGGTTTATTTAAACTCGGTGATCAGTGATCGGCACAAAAATCGTGATCGTGTAAAGCCTACCTCTAATGAAAATACTAATGGTAATGTGGCCCTGCATAGAGTGACAGTGTTGCCTGTTCAAAGCAGCTTCCTAGACAGGCGGAGCAGCTGCAGAAGCGGTTTCATCACTTGTCTCTTGCTTATTGACTGGAGAGCTTTGCTGCTGACGTTCTCCTCGCCTGAAGAGAGGCTTTTGTCGCGATGCTGTTGCCCAGCGGTGCCTCCTTCCTGCGGCCTGTCAGAAAACAGCCAGTCAGTCGGTTCCCCTTGTCGGAACGTGCCGTTGGTCTCGGCTTCCCGTGTTCCTCTGCCGCTGAGCGTCGGAACTTCTCCTTTTGCTGCCGTGTGGTTGGTGCGCTCACTCAACTGAAACTCATACTCAAATGTGAAATGGGTATTGTGGTCGTACTCTTTCTCAGAGTGGGAGGGGCGTCTGACTTCATTTTACCAGCAACGTTTCCGCTGCGTGTCTCCTATGCAAAGAGTTTCTCAATTTTAGTTTTCCCTTTTGTCTACTTCCTTTTAAATTTCATTTAAAAAAAAAAAACAAGGGCGCGTCTATTGACAAAACTGTCGCTGCACTCCCGCCTCACCTTTCATATTCAGTCAATGCAGGACAGCAAAAACAGATTGGTATTTAGTTTTGTGTTTTTAGGGTGTTTTTTTTTTTTCTTCCTCAGAGCACCTGAAGAGCCAGCTGGACATCTTTGTGCGGCAGCTGAAGGTTGTTCGCGTGGTGAGGCAGAAGGAGAGGAAGGGCCTCATCACTGCCAGGCTGCTGGGGGCCGGCGTGGCTCAGGGGGAGATCCTCACCTTTCTGGATGCTCACTGTAAGACCACACACACACACACAAACACAGATGACCACAGTCTTACTCAAGCAGCAGCAACAGCAGATTGGAAGAACAATTGCAATAAGAGCATTGTGGGTTTTTGCTCGTCCCAGACGGTGATGAGTAAGACTCAGACAGAGTTGGGGTTTTCCCATTAATACTTTTCGTGTGCGTGTGTCAGTTATAAATGCAGCTCAGTTTGAGGCGCTAGCCATGCAGGATGCCGCGCTCTGTTCTCATGACATCAGTCTGCACACCACTTCCTTTTGTGTTTCTGACGAGATGCTGTTTGCAATGCCAAAGCAAAAATAAATAAATAAATAAATTCCATCTCTCGCGCCGACCCTGCGCAGGCGAGTGCTTCGACGGGTGGCTGGAGCCCCTGTTGATGCGTATTGTGGAGGAGCCGACCGCCGTGGTCAGCCCGGAGATCACCACCATTGACCTGAACAACTTCAAGTTCCACAAGCCGGCGTCCACCAGCCACGCCTCGAACCGCGGCAACTTCGACTGGAGCCTGACCTTCGGGTGGGAGGGCATCCCTGAGGAGGCCCGGAAGCTGCGCAAGGACGAGACCTACCCTGTGAAGTGAGAAGCAGCTCACCGTCGTCGCCTTAAAACCCACAGCGGGGTTATTTCACTGTCTTGACAGGGTATTTTTTTGTGTGTCTAACCCTCAACAATCCACAGAACTCCCACCTTCGCCGGCGGCCTCTTCTCCATCTCCAAGAAGTACTTTGAACACATCGGAACGTATGACGACAAAATGGAGATCTGGGGGGGTGAGAATGTGGAGATGTCCTTCAGGGTCAGTGTGCTGTTGTTGTTGTTGTATTTGTTATTATTATTATTAGCGTCATTATCATTATTTTGATTTCTTTCTTCATGTCCCCCTCTGCCAAACCCAAAGGTGTGGCAGTGTGGCGGTCAGCTGGAGATCATCCCGTGCTCTGTTGTGGGCCACGTGTTCCGCACCAAGAGCCCTCACACGTTCCCCAAAGGCACGGCAGTCATCACCCGCAACCAGGTGCGCCTGGCCGAGGTCTGGATGGACGACTACAAGCAGGTCTTCTATCGCCGCAACAACAACGCCGCCACCATGGCCAGAGAGGTCAGAGTCGACGTGTTTAACGCACTCATGATTGTGATTATGGTTTTGAAATTCTTCTGTTTTTTTTGTTTGTTTGTTTTTCTGTATTTGTTTATTTTAAATGTGCATCGCTCTCTGCAGCACAAGTATGGAGACATATCTGATCGCCTGGAGCTGAGAGAGCGGCTGCACTGCAAGAACTTCACCTGGTTCTTGAACACCATCTACCCAGAAATCTACCTTCCTGATTTGCACCCGGAGAAGTTTGGTGCTGTGAGTCCACTTCCCCCTATTTAGCCTCTGTGGATTTGTGACAGAATAAATGTTTTCCTCGTGTTTCGTAATTTCCGCTTTAAGTTTTTTTTCATGTTTGTATTGCACCCCAGTTGAAAAATCTCGGCTCCAAGACCTGCCTGGACGTTGGAGAGAACAACCAGGGGGGGAAGCCAGTCATCATGTACACGTGTCACAACATGGGTGGCAACCAGGTAAAGGAGGGCGAAGGCCTAGAATTTCAATTTCAAAAATAAATGCAGATTGTCCTGGTTGAGCGTGGGCACACTGGTGTCTGACATGGCTGCTGGTCCATTCCTGTCCAGTACTTTGAATACTCGTCTCAAAAAGAGCTGCGCCACAACATCGGGAAGCAGCTGTGCCTTCAGGCCTCGAAGCCGGGAGACCCGGTGAAGATTGAACTGTGCCAGCGGAAAGGAAAGGGCACCACCTTGGCGCCGTCACAGGAGTGGATTATTACAGAGGTTAGAACTGTTTCCTTAGAAAAACATCTGTCTGAACTCTTTGTAACGCTTCCGCTGGCTCAAGTTGTAATTCTACGTGACTGGTTATTAGCTAGAAAATATGCTTGGTATTGAATTACGGCTTTCCTTTTTTTCTGAAAATATCATTTGTGTTTTATTGGCTGTGAGCGATCATGGACAGTGACAACGTGTCAACTATTAACTCAGCGCTTTGAAACCTAACAAATGTGCTTCCCTACACACTGCCCCGGCAGAACAACCTCCTGAAGAATCCCGGTAGTGGCCACTGTTTGCGGCTGGACGGAGGCAAAATTCTGATGGACACTTGCAGCGCTGACGACTCCTTCCAACACTGGACCTTCAGCTGAACTCTCCTCCAAACAGCAGAAGAAGATCAAAAACTCTGTGGCACCTCGTGCCCATTACGCTGCTACGGGGAGCGCGCTCCATAATCAAGCAGAAGGGATTCCTGCTGTGGAGCTTTGGGGTGTTTGGCTGGTTGCCAATTAAAGATGAAGGAGAGAGTGAAGACCATTGGCAGCGCTTGGGTTGGCCTTAATTTTAATTTTTTATTTAAGATGGAACAGAGACATTTGAAGGTGGTTTTGGGGGGATGACCTAACACGGAGTGGACCTTGTGTTCATGATTGGTGGCTTCACTGTGGGGCAGTGATCTTAATTAAGTGAAAATTTCACTTTAGCTGGAAAAAAAAAAAAAAAAAACACAAATGAAGAAAAAACAAAAGAAGGGATGTTGATAACTCTTGTGCCTGATTTTTGTTTTTGTTTTTTTAAAATAAATTGTATTTTGTCTCACATAAATTCACACTTGAATGACCCTGTAGTAGTAGTTCCTTTAGCTGCTGTGATTTAAATGGATTCCAATAATGACTAATTCTCTGTGGCCAAATTGTTTTTCAGGATTTAACATGCTCAGGATTTAACAGTGAATGACTCAGTGAATGACTCGGTGAACACACGCAGTTTTAGTCGGCCTGCTGATAACATCAGTCAACCTCAAAGCCGCGCAGCGATTTTCTGCGCTCAAAGCACTAATTATTTCTTGTGTAACTCTTATACAGAGATTTGTCTCGGAGCGGTAAACATTCCTGTCACTTGTTACCAGCTGCTACACAGGGAGGACCAGAAATGTTAGTTACAGTTACCGCCCCCACCACCACCTCTTCCCCCACCGCTGCACAGTTTCGAAACTGAGACAAGACCTCAATATGTTGACTTCACAGCACTACACAGGGAAAATAAGCTCTTAAAAAGACTTAGCAATATTTGTATTGTGGTCTCTATTGCTATTTTTAGTCACTACAGTATTGTGGGGGGGTTTTTTTGGTTGTTTTTCAGAGGTTTGCTAAAATCTCCATTCTGTAATATTTGGCTGTTTGCCTAAGAAATAAGAACACAAATATATGGTACTTTTCGGTTAGATTTTATTTTAGATAATTTTATTGATTTGTATCCTGTGGAGTATATATTATAAAGACATGTAATACTGATGATATAACATAAATATATACCGTTATATATTCTTTCTGTTACATTATATAGGGCTTTTGTTTCGTTTCAGATTTGTTTTTGTGACGTCATAAGGAAGTCAGTTTTATGGGAGAGTTGCATTCGACGCTAGATGGCGGCATTTAGCCGCTGACCGTTTTTGCAAGCAGAGGATGACGACTGGGGTTTTTTTCACCACAGCCGCCCGAACAACGCGTCATGTGGCCACAGGGTCATGAGAGCAGCTCCAGCGGCGGCACAGACGTGACTGCACGGAGCAGAAGATGAGTGCGGAGCAGAAGATGAGTGCGGAGCCGGCGACCCGCTCCGAGGTGTTCGGACAGCTCAGGAAGGAGCTCTACGGAGAGGAGCACTCCTCGGGCTCCGACACACACATATTCATCATCCTAGGAGCCTCTGTGAGTATACCGTCAACACTCCATTTGTTTTCAACATTCCAACAGAAATTTCGGGGGGGGGGACAAAAAAAAATAAAAAAATAAACAACGACGCTTTGGGGGCAGGGACGGGCGGGCGGTGGACGGAATGTGTCCGGGGTTGACAGACTGAACAATCCTCTGGGGTCAGAGTGGAAATCAGACTGAGAGCAAAAATGTGCCGAATCAACTTATTTCATTGTCAATCAATGAAAAGCGAGGCGTTGTTTGTGCCAAGTTCTGGAACTTGCATGGGTTCTTTCTGTTTTTCTTTCATTTTACCAACCTGCGTGTTATTTCCAGTTTAAATTGCACTAAAAGGGGGGGGGAGTCCTACAGTAAAAGGTGTGTTCCAAGGTCCAACGTTGCACAACAAATAGACTCCACCGACATTGTCTGCTCAACTCTTTCTCCCCCCCAAAGTATTACGCCTTTTCTGTTCAAACAGGGAGCAAAGACTTATGGTGCCTCATTCTTTGACTTGTTTGTACAGGGCGATCTGGCAAAAAAGAAGATCTATCCTACGCTGTGGTACGTCACTGTGTTGGAACTACAGCCTCTCCTTGTGCTCGGAGGAGTTTGACCCTTGGCAAGAGTTCCGGCTCGCTGCCTTTGACTTACACTGTCCCTCCTGTAGGTGGCTGTTCAGGGATGGTCTGCTCCCGGGTGACACATACTTTGTGGGTTTTGCCCGGTCCGACCTGACTGTGGAGGATATCAAGGCAGCATGTCTACCTCATATGAAGGTAGGATTTATGTTTACATGGTGTAGAGTGTAAAATGTAAAGAATCTGCACCATACAAAATAATACCAACATTTTCTTGCGGTTCTGTCCGTCTCCACTGCTCATGCCTGTCTGTGAATTTCCAGGGATGGGAGCGATCCAACATCTACGTAGATGTTGGATCTTCTTTTGCACTGCAAAGTGTGCAGATAAAGTGTGTGATGAACCTTACAGGGCTGTCCCGTCTTGCAGCCGCCTTGTTTTTGTTCCATTCCACACCAGTGGAAAGACCAACAACGCATTTGTTTTAACTAAAATGCTTGCATTTATTTTTGCATTAGATAATGATAAATGTAATAACTTAAAGGTTTTACAAATAAAAATAAACATTGAGCCAGCCACCACTGAAACCACTCTGCTGAAATACGCATGCTGCTTGCTGTTATGCTCTGATGCGGTTTGATGACATCATCATTTAGTGATACCAGGAAATTCGAGGAATTCATTCTTTGGGATGACTATTAAATTCGGGAGAAATAAAAGTCATGTTTTTTATGATATTTTTTCCCAATACCGATATTTTCAGATTTTAATTTATAATGCCTTTATCGGCCGATAATATCTGACTTCTCTACTAATAATGAAATAATAATAATCTAAATTTTATTTAATATGGGACTTTCTGATCTTTGTTAATCAACTTGCAGATCTTTTCTTGTTGCTGGATAGGAAACCGTTGTTCTCTGTTTCTTGCAGGTCTCAGACGAAGAGAGTGAGAGTCTCGCTGCCTTCTTCCGTAAAAACTCATACCTCAGGGGCACGTACGACGACGTCAGCTCTTTTGCCCGACTCAACGCCCACCTGTCTTCGCTACCAGGCGGAGAGGACGCCAAGCGGCTCTTCTACCTGGCTCTGCCTCCAACTGTGTACCATCATGTTAGCACAAACATCCGAGCCAAGTGCATGAGTAGCAGGTCAGCAGCGACTTCACCCAAGACTCCACCCCCCAGATGTTTCCTGTGCATGTGACAGCTTTAATCTGACGCTCTGTGTTGGGAAAGCAGAGGGTGGAACAGGATCATCGTTGAGAAACCGTTTGGCCGGGACCTCCAGAGCTCGCACGAGCTGTCGGCTCATCTGTCCTCCATGTTCAAAGAGGATCAGCTCTACCGCATAGACCACTACCTGGGCAAGGAGATGGTCCAGAACCTGATGGTTCTGAGGTAACATCTTGTTGGATAACCCGCTGGTCAAAGATGGATTTCCGTGGAGTGTAAACTCGCTTGTCTCTTGTAGGTTTGGAAATCGCATCTTTGGACCCATATGGAACCGGACCAGTGTGGCCGCGGTGGTTCTCACCTTCAAGGAACCGTTTGGCACCCAGGGCCGCGGAGGATACTTTGATGACTTTGGGATCATTCGGTGAGATACGGTGGTCCAACATTTTGGACAGGGTTGGACAGGGTTTTTTAACGCCAGTATGTCTCCAGTTTGTGAAAATGGGGTTGGTTTGCTCCTCTTTCAAAAATGTGTCTAGTTAAGAATGTAGCTATGAACTTTACCTTTCCCCAGTTACCATCAACACCTCTCAGCCAGATGTTGTGCTCTGCCCTTTCGGACTGCCTTGAATTTCGCTCCTTCCAAACATGGAAATTCCAACAAAGCATCAGTTTTGAAGGGAGAATTTTAGCAGCAGGCTGTAAACAGAAAGCTAAATACACTGGTTTCAGTAGAGAACAGCAGGGTATTATTATTTGTCACGTAATGCTGCTCCACTCCACTCTGTAATAAAAAACTAAACCAGGACAATAGACGTGCGTCTAGAACATTTTGCCGTGATGATGGTCCTTGATGATCATTTCTGCACGTAGGGATGTCATGCAGAACCACCTGCTGCAGATGCTGTGCTTGGTCGCCATGGAGAAACCAACGTCGACCAGCCCTGACGACGTCAGGGACGAGAAGGTAATTTGAGCTGTGCGGGGGGATCGTCCATACGTTCCTTCAGTTTAGTTTCTTCCCCACCCCTGTGAAGAGATAATGTTGCCATCATTGGCACACTGCAGGTGAAGGTGCTGAAGTGCATCGCCCCCGTTGCCGCCTCCGATGTGGTGCTCGGCCAGTACGTGGGCGACCCTAAGGGAGAGGGCCAGTCCAGGCTGGGCTACCTGGACGACCCCACTGTACCAAAGGGCTCCTGCACGCCAACCTTTGCCTCCGCCGTGCTCTACATCCGCAACGAAAGATGGGACGGTGAGGCATTTTCACTCATTTCCCCATCTGTACCCCACGAGATGTATTGCAATCGCCTTGAATCCACGTGTGCCGCCTCTTGCCAGGGGTCCCTTTCATCCTCCGCTGTGGCAAAGCCCTGAACGAGCGCAAAGCGGAGGTGCGTCTGCAGTTCACCGACGTGCCGGGCCAGATATTTGCCGACCGCTGTCAGAGGAACGAGCTGGTGATGCGAGTGCAGCCCGACGAAGCCATTTACTTGAAGATGTTGACCAAGAGGCCGGGGGTTTACTTCAGCCCTGAGGAGACGGAGCTGGACCTCACCTACAAGAGCAGATACAAGGTACGGAGCATTCTGCTGCACTTCAGCTGCAGGAGCTTTGTGTTTCCCTCTGTGTCTTTTCTTGACCAGATATTAGGATCTTGTACTTGCTTCAAGGTCCCTCATCATTTGTTCCACTTTCATCCCACACTCCAGAGAGCAGTTTAGCACAATTATTTCTAAAAAAAAAAAACAAAAAACAAAAAAAAAACACCTCACCGTTAGCTCTCTGTTTACATCTTACCATTAATTTTTATTTATTCATTTTTAGCTTTGAGCTAATACTCATTGAACCTTGCACTTGCTTTTTGAAGCTGACATAAACAAGGCAGCTGCAAGACGAGACAAATACCTGGTTGGGGAGCGAGTGCACCAGTTCCCTTTGTGACAACACAGAGGGCACTCACTGTCAGCCTTGTGTGGATCAAACCCCAAAACTGCTCAGGCGTTAACTGACACAACAGAGACACGGACTGTTGTGAGAAAACAACATTAAAGTAAGATGGGCCCATTCAGAAATGTGTTATACACTGTGTGCAAGTGGATTCTCGGCTTATGTCATGATCATGGTTTGGTAAGAAACATAAGAGATTATGTTAAGGGTGGTTCCAAATTGTGCTCTTCCCCCAGAACGTGAAGCTCCCAGACGCTTATGAACGGCTGATACTGGACGTCTTCTGTGGAAACCAGATGCATTTCGTCCGCAGGTTTGTTTGCAAAACGTAGTGAAACATTTACACACAGGGTTGCCAAGACTGCGTTCCTGGGAAACAGGACGCCCCCTTGAGTCCATCGGCGGAGGTTGAGGTTGATTCAGTGCTCCCCTCCCAGCCCCTCACCCCTTCATAAACGCATCAGACTCTGTGCAGGATCGGGACGGCTAGCTTATGACTCACGCAGTCCACCATGGGCTGTAGAAAAGTTGGGCCAACAGGCAGTGCAGTGCACCTTGTGTAACATTATGGGGCTGGCAATACGATTAGTGTGGCTGGCAATAAGATTAGTGTAGTGTTGTTCAGATAAAGTGCCCTGTCATTCATTGATTGACATTTGACCGACTATTTATTACTCTCACAGAAATATGGGACTCATAATTTTTAATGGTAGGCAAGCCGACTGACCTATAGAACCATATTTTATTTCGATTGATTCTGTTTGGATCTTGAAAAATAGTGTTTTAAGTGGTTGGAGCGTAAACACAAGGAAAACCAAAAGGAAAAAAAGAGAACTAAAAAGAAATTCTCTTATCCTGTGCCAGTGATGAGCTGCGAGAAGCCTGGAGGATCTTTACCCCGCTGCTGCACCAAATAGAAGCAGAGAAGAAGAAGCCCATTCCTTACGTATATGGAAGGTAAGGTACCATTGTGGGATTAAAATGCAGGAGTCGGGAAAGAAACCCGCATGTTTGCCTGTCTCACGTTTGCGTCCGCTGTGACCTTTGTCTCTTCCCGCTGGTGTCCCCAGTCGCGGCCCAGAAGCGGCGGACGAACTCATGAAGAACGTGGGATTCCGCTATGAGGGAACGTACAAGTGGGTGAAGCCCCACATGTAATGACATCTCCTGTCTCACGCTAACACACTAATACACACTTTTGTAGAGAGCTTTTACAAATAATAATAAAAAAAGACTTTACTGCAATCTGTCACCGCTGTGCTCTCGTCTGATTTCACCGTTGGTTTTTTGTTGTTTCTAATCCAACCAAAATGTCAACATTTTTCATTTTAAATTCAGCAATCACTTATCTGTTCACTTTTCAAAAGCACCCGTCCCACTAACAACCTCTGGCCTCCAGAGAAAATGCACTTAACAACTTGACCCAACGTGATTATCTGTGTGTTCACAGTAGCGTGCGTGTGTGCGTGTGTGTGTGTATGCTCCTGTTCTTTGCTGCCAGCTGGTATGAGTTGGCGGCAGCCCGCTGAACCATAACATGATGTCACCGATGCCAAGTATTATTACCTCATCATGATTCTTGATGCCAGGTGAGCAGGTTGATGTGGTTTGTAAAAACAGTCTTGATGACAGAGGGGCGCTTGAAGCTCCGTCAACAGGTAATGGTGACTTCCAGCTAGACGGCGACTGTTTTGATTTCTTTCTTTATCTCTGCGTCTGAATTGTGTTAAATTGTTTGACTCCCTGCAATGATTTGATTTTTTTCATCTCTAGCGTCTGAATTGTGTTAAATTGTTTGTTTGCCTGCAGCGCACTAATGGCACCCGTTTGTGTCTCTACCAGTTACGTGGTCTAGCTGGGCTCCTCCCATCGACAAACACGCACACACGCACGCACGCACACACACCAGCTGACAGCAGACCGTGGGGCTGGCGTCAGTACCTGCTGGACCGTGGAAAGCGCAATGCGGGTGAACAGCTGCTAAAAGGAACTTCACCTCAGGAGCGTAGTGTGTTGTACTGGCTCTTTACTAGCCTAGATTTGATAATATGGGCTGTTGTATTCTCACCAAGTAACTCTGATCTCTATGAAACAGTCGAATGTGGGGTTATACTTGAGGTAAAATCTAACAGGGAGGGGAAACTGTGTCGTCAAACTGTGCTTATTGTTTGTTTTTTTTTACTGCATGAAGTTGTTAACTGTCTTTGGAACGCTGTTGACATTACTGCTCGAGAGGCTCAAGTGAAGGGAAAAGCATAAAAAAAAAAACCCGCATAACAAACTGTGCATTACATTTTACTTTAATATGATATAAGATTTACGGTACTCAACCAACAAACATTTAAAAATAAATAACTCATATTTGTTGCATAAGGGTACTTGGAAAAAAAACTAACTGAAACATGAGGAAGTCGGTTGCCAGGACTTTCCCTGAGGCTGACTGGTTGAAATTGACATAGCAACCTGGCCAAAATAACATTCATACTGTCGTTTGTTTTTTTTTTCTTTACTGTCATCGGTCAGCGTTTCTTTTCCTTAACTTTGGTCGCCGGAGTTGTTGGCAGCCTCGATGCCTCGGGCGTACAGGCGAACCAGCTGGGCATGAACCCTGAGAGGAAAAGTTGTTGTTCCCATTATGACGTTGCAAAAAAAAAAAAAAAAAATGCACTGCAAGGACTACAAAAAATAAATAAATAAATTAAAGACTTGTACCTGCACATGATTTCTGTTACGGACAGAATCTCTCCATCGCAGTTCCAGACTGACACCTCAGGAGCTTTACTGCAGCACAGACCGCACAGGAAGGAGCTTCTTGCTTTGTAGCCCTCGGCCGTGTCTTGCCCTGGGCCGTCCTCAGAGAGGCGCAGCCGCGATCCGTTCCTGCTCACCGCCTCCACGTTCCCCGTCTGCCCGTCATCTGGCCCCACGTTGGTTCCGCAAATGCCCTCGTAGTCGTCGTCCTCTTTGCCGGGAGGCAGAGAGAAGCGGACGGCCTTCACGCGGTGGACCTCCACAAACGGAAAGTCAAACTGAAAGTATAATAATAAAAAAAATTTAAAAAGATGGCCGACCGTGTTCACTGGCGTCTTTGAAAGTCCACCGCCGTTTCAAAATGTGACGTGCCTTGGGTCCGTACCTGGTCCTGTGTGCCGGTGTGTCTGTAGAGAAATTTGAGAAAGCCCAGTGGGTGGCCCTCCCACACCAGGATGAGGTCCCCAGAACCGTCTGCCAGGTGGGCAGAGGGCGAGAGGCCCATAGGACTTTTGGGACATGAGCTGGACATGCAGGTGAGAGACACAGACCTGAACCTGCCTTCCACAGTCACCCACTCACCTGGAGGGAGAGGCAACACATGTTTGATTTTATTTACTTGGCGCACACACACTGGTACCCTTTGCGATGCACTGATTTTTATTTGTTTATTTATTTTAGGGCTGTCAAATGATTATTTTTTTTAATCGCGATTAATCGCAGAATTTTCTAATATGATTGCATTTGTCAATCGCTGTATTTAATTTTATTTTGAAAATTAACTGGATTTTCTCGTGTTTCTTTGAGCGACTTCCTGTCCAGCTTGACGCGGATCGCTCACGGAGGTGCACGCTGCTTCACACCTGGTCTGAAATTCAGAGTCTGAAGGGTGTCATTCAGACTCTGAATGACACCATCGTTTAACAAGGGCGCCGAAAGATTGTATTTAGAGACTGTATTTAACTAATTGCGATTAATGTGTTAACGCTGACAGCCCTAATTCATTTATATAAGAGGAAGTGAACTGCGGTTTGTTTGGCAAATGAGCCGGTCTGAATTGCTGGGATCAAGCTGGATGAGGCCCAAAAAAAACAAACACAAAACAAAACGTGACAATGCAAAAGAAACAGGTTGAAAGTCGTCTTTAACTTGTTTTAAACAGGATGAGCCGAAGGAACTGCACTGGCACTGACAATTCCTGCTCTGCCGACTAACAAACAACATACACACAAGCCGGGACTGACCGTCTGAGTCACTGCTGAACTGGCTGTAGTGGGAGCTGCACTGGGAGCCAGAGTCGGCGGGCTGCTGGATCAGTCTTTCCGTGCTTCTTGAGCAAACACTGCACCTGAAAGAAAAAAAGGAAAGAAAGCTATGAAACCCAACGGCTTTAGTCTGGTTGCAAAGACGGTGAAATGCACTTGACACCCATTCGTGTGAGCGCGATCGTCTATTTGTCGACAGCCAGAGGTGGCTGCCCTCAGACAAAGGCAAGAGGCACTGAACCCTGTGAGGTGAGACAGAGGCTCGGCTTTCGGCTGGATTAAGTTCCCCCTGACATGGTTCCAAGCCCTCTTAAGATGCACCAAACAAGGACGGGTTCCCAGGGACACTTTTCCTTTTCATTCCTTTTCCTTGTCTCCTCAACTCCATCTGCTGGCCGGCCGCCTTCAGGAAATGTTCTACTCTTCGGGGCCTTTCGGGCAAACGCTGCTTCAGGAAGTCACGTCGCAGCAACAGCGCCACATAAAAAGTTGCAATAAAAGTGCTTTGGAGTTGTCGCCCAACAACACCATACCCACTTCCCTTTGAAACCGTGTTTATATATTAACACAGCATGTTGTGTGTTTACAGCGGTTTCACTCCCCCCCCCCTCAGTGTTGTGGGTGTGTGATGGTGTTTTACCCTGACAGGCAGCGCGTTCTGTCTCTGGGACTGGAGATGACAGGGTCTGCTGGTAAATACTGAACTACGCCTGCATAGCTCCTGTTGCACAGGTACATCATGGTGCCTGCAGAGAGGAGAAGTGCCACGTAAGCTGGAAACACATGGAAGGAACTTGCAACTTCTCTTAACTTTACAAACTATGTGACATTTTCGACTATATTATGATATTTGTACATGAAAATCTCAGAGTCATATACGTGTAATCATATTTTACGGCAAATATGGCAAGGCAAGAACCCGAGAAATGAGAAAGGTTTATCTAAAAGTAGTCGAGCTGAGAGGTCTGCAGCACTCCCTACAGGTTAGAGGGTGCAGTCTTTTGAAATTGCATCTTTGTTAGGAACGGACAGGCAAACAGTATAGCAGAATAAAAGGTAATTAAAATAAATCAATTGTTTTGTTTGTGTGCACTCGTAGGAAAACAGTAAATCCTCCTCCTTAAACATGTACCAGTTAGATGTCTTGAAGTTGTAGAGAACTCTGATACAACTTAATTACTTTTTCATTTTCACTGCAGTAATTACATGTTGACCATGCGATGAACAAAACAGTGCAGGTTTAAAAAAGGAAAAAAAAATCTAGATGTCATCAGAAGTTTATGTAATACTGCCATCAGTGTTTTTTGGGGGGGTTTTCTACTGTGGTCTGCAAGGAGGCTCCACTCTTTGTAGTCCGGCAGAAGTGGGCAGAGTCTCATAGTATTTCAGTGCGCTGACTGCACCTGTACCTGAGTAGTCGTATCTCAGGGGTCCCATCCAGCGGTGCTTTTCGCTCTCGGCGAGCACATCCCCATAAAATCCATAGCCCACCAGGGACACTGAGTAGCGCACCAGCGCAGAGCCTTGATGGACTGAACAAACATCCAAAGGCTGAGAATCTCCTGCAAGGCATAGTCGGAGGTGAGGCTACACGCACAGATTAAAAAATAAACAAATAAATAAAAAAAATAAAAAAAGAATGAACTCACCAATGATGATGTGCAAAGCTGATGTCACTGGGTCGATGACGCCCACCGTGGCATAACACACGCAGTCCGTGGAGCCTGTCGTTGGGACGATACAACAGGATGTGTGGCGTTAGGTCTGTGGCCGTCGACTAAACACTCCAAACAGTCAGTGTTCATTTTGACAGCAAAATTTGATTTAGTTTTAGTCATAACTTAATCATCTAAATTGTTTTAGTTTTAGTTGACTAAATATCATAATCATTTTAGTCAATTAAAGTTATTTAGTCGATTCCTGATGCCTTCGCGCCACAGTTTTTACAAGGTGTTTTATTTTCTTTCATATCAAACGTGTCCTGTCGTCTCTTCCGCCCCACTGTTGACATTTGGTCCTAAACTAGTCTGTACCAGATAATCTGTGTGTACGGACTACGTGACTTCCTGACCACGTGGCTCTGACTGGTTTACTTCGTTCACAACTCCTCTTTATAAGGAATTTGGATTTAGAACTCCACTTTCTAAATCGTCATTTCCTTCCACAAACAAAATGAGCTCTGATTGGATCTTGTCTCTGGCAGACATTTTCGTGTCGTTTTTATTCGTTGATGAAAATATCAATACACGTTGTCATGACCTGGCTCTTGACCACAACTAAAAGGGAGACGAAACCATGGCAAACAAATGATTCCAATTCGACCAAAATAGTGTACAAAGAAAACCAAACAGGGTGCGGCCGTGGAGTGCCTGGGAGTCCTGCAGCAGTGAGAGAGAGAGAGTGAAAGTGGCTGCAGGTGCTTAAGTAACCTCAGCACACTGGGCCCAGGTGTGCTGAGGCTGCAGACGATCACAAGTTGACACGCCTACCAGAACCTCCTTGATGACACTCCAGGGGCATCACAACGTCATCGTCTTAGTCCTTGTGAATTGATTTTTATTTAGTCAATGTCTCGTTTTAGTCAACAACAAAAAAAAGAAAATTTTTCCTCCACAAAATGAACACTGCCAACAGAGACCCCACTATTACCTGCGGGGATGATGCCAATGTGCAGCGGACAGGGCTGCAAAATGACGTCCGGGTCGTTCTCACAGCGGCCGGCTTCCTGCTGCGTGCGGCCGACCACTCCGTGGAGCACTTCACTGAACATGCCGTCCCCGCCAACACACACCACGCTGTCATGGAAACAAACAGAGGCTTTTCTTGCCGTTTCTTCACCGAGCCTACCTGTGCTGCTGACAGCGCCGCAGAGGCCTTACCCATCAAAGCCGGCCAGGTCTTTCTTCAGGAGGTGATCCCTGGCCTGGTTCGCCTGTTCAGTCACTGCACAAAACAACATCAGGCCCGTCGCTCACATTCATCCTGTCAGACTTTCAACACTTTTGTTTCTCTGTCACTCACCAATCACGTGAGAGCTGATTCCAGCCAGCTCAAACAGAGGGGCGACCAGCGAGTGGTAGATCTGTCTGCCTTTCCTTTTGCCCCCAAACGGATTGACAAACACCAGGAGTCTGTGCGGGCGCAATGGACCTGAGAAGACACCGTACTTGGATGATGAATCGTCTGAAAGGGTTAATACTTTGAATACTTTATTCATTCCCAAGGGGAAGTTGCTTTTCGTTGCAACTCCAACTCAACGTGAACGAGTAGCAATAGTGACATATAGTATAGAATAGTGAATGTATTTTGAGAATAAAGTGAAAACTAATTCCGCTGTGGATAAAGTGACAACCTTCACTGTCTTTCACCAAACATCACTTTAAAAATAAATGTTTTTTTCTATCATCTTGAACAACGATGAATGATTAAAATGCAAAACTTTAACATTTTGTAAAATAAAGGCGCACAGTCCAGAAGCACGTGAGAGGAGAAACGACTTTAAGATTTTCCTTTTTTAAACATTGTCTTGACTAATAAATCCGATTTCGGTTTGAAATTGATTAATCGCATCGATTAATATGTATATATATATATATATATAGTATCTCTGGTATACATATGAGGTGAAAGTGCGAAAGTGGAGATAGAACGCAGGACAGCTGTACTGCAGTTGTACTAGTATGCATCCTTACTGTGGGTTCTGAGGGCAGTCCGCAGGTGTTTTGTCCACTGGTCTCTGAGGACCCGACTGGGGCAGCTGAACTGGGTCCGGCCCAGGCTCCAGAGCAACCCATAAGATCCCCCGCTGCTGCGGCGCTTCACGTAGAAAACTGGACAACCAGGCGGACAGTTCATTGAAGTGAGCTGTGAAAACCACTGGATCGACACAAGCCGCACCATCGGGCCGCTGCGTAGCGGCTTGTGCTTTGGACACTAGCGTGTGAATTATTCACGGGCTCATCTAATTTTAAAGTCTGCAGCGCAGCTCATCACGTTGTATGATTACTGCTTACCTGAGCACAGGCCTGGATGTGTGCGTGTGTGTGTGTGTGTGTGTGTGTGTGTGTGTGTGCGGGGTGAGTTTGGCAGGACAGCCTCACCTGTGAAGTCTTTGTCCGTGTCCTCCACTAACTTCTGGGGCAGTACCTCCACCCGTCCCTCCTCCACTCCGACCACCTCCGCCACGGGCACTGAATCTTTAATCACAAAGACAGAATGAAAAGCGGTGTAACTATCACATGGCGCTGACCTCTTTAACCTGAATGCCTACAAACGTCCTCACACACGATTGTTTCAAGTCTGTAACGGCCTGTTTGGGACAGGAAATAGCCGGAACACTGACTGCATGCCTTTTTTTTTTTTTTAGACTTTCTGAAAGGCCCCTTTGTAGTGTTCTCAATGAGAGAGAAAAAAAAAGGTCACAAATTGTCAGAGACGAAATTCAATTTAGTGGTTCCGGAGTTCTGATTTTGTGGACGCTGGGTTGAGTGCGCATGACTTCTAATGGGACAAAGAGTTACTGTGAATGTCATTGAAGAAGATTTACACCGCTGGCACTTTGTTCCTCACGCACCCTTTTATTTTATAGGTCCTCATGCTATCGGCTCTGATATCAAAAAAATCGCAAATTACCTGGCAGTGGAGACAGCTTTTGGAATGACATAACCTCAACTGGGCCATCAGTCAATACTTTTTAGATTTTGTTTTTGTTTGTTTAATAGTACACGTAGGGTCACCAAAAGTTCGGTGTCCATTGACAACTGGCCTGACTGACCAGATACTCCAATGAACACCTGCCACTCTGTGTTCTTTGTGTGTGTGTTCCTCTTCCACAATAGGGGGCGTGTTGCCGTGGGGCTGGGGATGACTTCCGAGCATTGAGCGGCAGCCCTGACTCACGTCACCGTGAGCGAGTGCTCTCCGGCCGGTGTGTACAGTAAACTGTATTTCGTGTCGGTGCTGTTTAACTTGTTCCGCATGTTCTCCGCCAGCTGCCACAGACTTTTAGAGGGCTGAAACAATTGTTTCCGCCGCAAGGATCCGAAAAACGCATTAGGGGAGCCTGTTGAAGGTGGTGTTTTTTATTTATTTAAAGAAAAACCCAATCAGGCGGAAATGACTCCACTTCACCTGTTGTATTATCAGTCACAGGACGACATCAAACAACGACATTCTCTCACGGTTGACTTGACTTAAAAAAAAAAAAAAAAAAAAAAAGCCGCCTACTCGTTTTCTTGTCCCGGTTCTTCTTGTCCACCTCGGTCCAGTTGAAGTGCCATCCGGTCAGAACAGCCCGGTACCTCTTGTTTCCGACCCACAGGCTGGACTCCAGCCGCAGGTCCGCCTCCATCCCGGCAGCCGCAGCCTCGCTCTTGCACTTTTCTCGGAGAAACTTGAGCAAACGCGGCCGACATCCATAACGAAGTACCGCAGGCGCCGCCGCTGTCAACAGGCATCCGGCCTGCTCGCTGACGTCGCCATCAGTCACCGGATTCTTTTTTCTTTTTTTTTTCTTTTTTTTTTTATCAGATCTGAGAAAGTTCCCCTGACTGAACCCGAGGATCTGTCCTCTCCAGGTCACTGTTCCTGCCAGTGACAGCAGGCGAAGACACCGACCGACTGCCTCGCAGCGGTGGTTTATTCCCAAACATGTTTTCTTCCGCGGTCCCTCCCTGGTGACACCTGCTGCATTTGCATTTTGAACTGCTGATTGGCCCACTGGTTTATACCGTGGGACTGGCAGATCAGATCAGATTATCTTTTTGTGGCAAATTAATGTTTGGCTGATGAATGTTTCCATAGAAAAATAAATGAATTAGGCTTGGCTTAGGGAATGCTAATGAAATTGCTGCAAAACTGACGTTTGGGTATAGATAACTCAGGGACTCTTTTGAGTGTCTTTTAAAGACCATTAGCCATAATTTAAAGATAAATGCGTCAGGAGTGCGCACAGGTAGGTAGAATCCTACCTGTGACTGGGCGGGGTGGAATTGTGTTTCAGTGCAAACTATGCAGGGAAATTAATAAATTAATAAATTAATAAATAAATAAATAACAGATGGATGCAAACATTGTGCCTAATTCATTTAAAGGATGTTATGTATAGTATTTTAAAACTAGTTATTTTAGTAGACATTTAATTATTAAAAAAGTTATCTACAGATATAACAAATTGGATGTTTTTTTGTGATGCTGCAGTAAACATATTTAATTTGATCCTCCCAAAATTGATCCAAACTTTATCACAAACAAATAAAAAAATCTGTTTCTCTCCTTCCTCACTCCCACAATTGTCACCCCATTGAAATTGCCATCTGTCTTTGATGGTAATATACAGAACGGATTCATATTAATAAAAATCGCTGATTTCTTTTCCCCTAAAACGTTATGTTGTTGTCAGACAGCTAGTCAGAAAATAGGAAAGAAAAGAAGCATGACATAGTATAGCAAGTATAAAAAATAGAATTAAAAAATAATAATATCCAAATAGAGGTTCTTTGAAATAAAGCTAATTTATGGCCCCTTTCCCCTTGTACTTCAAATTGAATTTGTACGCCCATGACATTTATTTTGGAATTCCATCTCAGGGTGCAACCGGAAATCCTCCCGGTTGGCACGCTCCTTCCTCCTCGCCCTCCTCCTAAGCTAGCTAGTCGAGTAAGCTAGTTTGTGAGAGACGCTTTGTAAACTTTCACTGTAATTATTATGAAGTGATTGAATAATACAACATAGTTAATTCTATTTTTGTTCGTGCATCCCTGTCAACAAAACAATCAAAATGAACATCCGAAACGCAAGGGTAAGTAGTCGAGAAACCCATCGCAGCCATGCCGGTTTTAACGCTGCTGTTTGTTGCTAAGCTAGCTGCCCTAGCCTCCCCTTTAGGTGCCTTTCAAAGTATGGTCGGACACTGTTAGACGGTACATCAGCCTGACTTTTTGGATTCCACCTTTCAGCCGGAGGACCTGATGAACATGCAGCATTGTAACCTGCTGTGCCTTCCTGAAAACTATCAGATGAAATACTACTTCTACCACGGGTTGTCTTGGCCTCAGGTGAGTAGCAGCATAGCGTGGATAACGTGCTGTTGTGGTTCGGCCAAATATGTTGTTGATTGAAATGAAAAAAAAACTCCTCCCCCCCCCGTCGACACAGCTCTCATACATTGCAGAAGATGAAAATGGCAAAATTGTGGGATACGTGCTGGCAAAGATGTAAGTAACTTTTATTCGCGGCCATGTCATGTTTAAGTAAAAGTAAGCCCATTGTCTCTAACATAAAACTACCCTGGATTGTTTGTAGGGAGGAAGACCCAGATGACGTGCCACATGGACACATCACATCCCTGGTAAGATGGAAGAAAGACCCATCTTTGTTGTTGTTGTTGATTGTGAGTGACCACTTACTTAAATCTTTATCTTTGTTTTTGTTTTGTTTTTCAGGCAGTAAAACGGTCTCATCGACGTCTGGGGCTTGCACAAAAGCTGATGGACCAAGCCAGCCGGGCAATGATAGAAAACTTCAATGCCAAATATGTCTCTCTTCATGTTCGCAAAAGGTAGTGTGTGCTGCAGGCTAAATTTCAAAAGCCTTTCTTCCTTTCTCATTATTAGGCTTCAGACTCAAATTCCTGTTATTTAATTTTCTCATTTTCTGTCTTCTTTGCAGTAACCGAGCAGCCCTGCATCTGTATTCAAACACACTCAAATTCCAGTAAGATAATTTCTTCGCCGGAACTTTTGTTTGGCTTTTGCTGAAATGTATTGAGTCCTCGGCCTCTGACTCGCTCCCTTATATAATTCTTGTTCTACAGGATCAGTGAGGTAGAGCCTAAATACTATGCAGATGGGGAGGATGCCTATGCCATGAAGAGGGACTTAGCCCACATGGCAGATGAGGTACCTTAAGTCCTCATGTTCATCAAATATGCAAACACAATATGTTTTTGTTTTTGTATTAATTATTTCTTTTTAATTTTGGCCATACATGCGGCTTGTGTCCCACAGCTGAGAAAGCCTGGTGTGCGCGTCTCAGGACAGGACGCACCATCTGGCCAGAGCCCATCAGGGTCCGGCGACCAGGAGAGGGAGAGCGAGCGGGACAGCGGCGGCGAGAGCAAAGAGCTGAGCGAAGTCAGCGAGGCCACAGAAAGCACGGATGTTAAAGATTCTTCGTCTGATTCGCAATGACGCTGTAGTCCTGGACATTTTAAAACTCGCTGATCACTTCCACTTTTTAATCTGTATTCGATGACGTCACAGACTGTACAAACTGGTTTGGAGCACACCAAAGCCCATTACATGTTTCCCCTGAAGGTTTGCTTTCAGCTACAGTGGTGAACCAAATGTATTGCAAATGCATTACAGGATTTTTAGGTTATGGCTAATTGAACCTAAAAAAATAAATGACTGGTCTCAAAAGTTTTATTGGATTGATGGATTCCATGCTATTTACAAGAAAACAAAAAACTGTTTTCCCCCCCCCACATTATTTAACAGGATAACTGCAAATAAATCTTTCCAATATTACCTTTTTGCTCTGCTCTCATTTCATCGAGTGACTGACACAACTCATCACCTGTCACCGTTTGTAGAAAACATCTCGAGAAAGAGCATGCTACAGTGGTACCACAGTTTGTCCAAGACACTGTTCAACTGGCATGGAGGCATAATAGTTCACCTTTGACACTTTCTTAGCTATTTCACCATCTGCAGGAAGAAAGTTCCTGGAGAGTATTTAGACTTTAACGTTAATTACGTTTTACACAATCACCATGAGTAAGGTAAAAAAAAAAATCCGCTGACGGTGAAGGATAGCTTTTACCACGGGTGCCCTCTAGCGGTATAATTACGAAGGAACGATGGAGTGTTGCTCGCGCCGCAACAAATGCGACCCTTGAACGCTGGTGAATGGACCGGAAGCTGAGAGACGACAGCAATTTCAACAGGTTTTTAATGTTCCTTTTTTGAAACAAATACGATCGATGTCAAGACACAGATATTTCCACATTTCATGATGTGACATGTAGTGTAAGATTTAAATTGATGTAAAGCTAATCTCTATTAGCCGTTTTTAATTGGACTTAAAGCTATAATGTATGAAGTCAACCGCCGTTTTCTGGGGTTACTCTGGCAGTTTTGAGCTCTGATAACTTTCACATACAAGATGTTGGGGACGTTCGTTTTGCTTTGTCGAGGCGCGTAAATGGCAGATAACGCAACATCAACTTTCAACAAAGTTTGGCACAGCTTTCACACCCTCCAGCCACTTAACGCCTCCGTGAGAGGCGAGAGACTTTTGCAACACTGCTGCGACTTGCTGAATTATTACAAAATCCACAGTAAACGAGAGAGGGAGAGAAAAAAATAATTTTATTTCGCAGCAAAAGTCCCTGGTGTGACAAGGTCAAAGTTCCAAAACTCATCATACCACTGCAGTAGCTGATCTGAACTATAAGTGCCGCAGCCTCCTCGTGGAGCCCTATCAGTGCTGTTTGAACGCAGCAGCAGCTGATATCACTTTGAACGCTAAAAGAGAGAATCTGGGAGTGTGACAGAGGGATCAATCAGTGAGAACAGCTGGCATTTGATTGGACTGAAAACCGTGTGTTAGTGCTCAGGGGAGGTCATGGAGCTGAGGCCTCTCACAAAGGTATGCTGGTGGTGGCTTGAAGCGAATCTGGGAGGGAGGGTGAGAATGAGGCAGAAGTGAGCGAGAGAGAGAGAGAGAGAGAGATGAGTTCCTCTCCACCCACAGCCATCCATGTCCAATGTGAGGGGGAGGTGAAACGGCTGAGCGCCTACTGTGCTATTAACAGCCATTATTTAGTTGTCTCTCAGCCTGCATGACACACTAGACCTTCTCCTCGTCAGGTAGGACTTCCACTCTTGGCTGCTTTTCCAAACTTTTCTCTCTATCTTTTACTTGCTGACTTTTTGTGTGTCTCTCTCACCCAAAAAGCCCATTCCTGGGTTCAGTGTGAGTGAAGTTGAGCTGTTGAGAAGAATTTGCAGGGGGTAGAGGAGAAGCCTTTGTCAGCAGGGAACGTTCTTCCCTCTCGTTATTAATTTCTGTTGTGTTGTTGTTGTTGTTGGCAGAGAGGCAGGCAGGCAGGCAGGCAACAGCCCTGGGGCTGCTCAGCATTTTTTTTTTTTTTGTCTGTGAAGAATGTGTTTGTGCTTGTTTGGAAAAAAGATGAGGGACAAAATACACACATGCAATTGGCTTTAAAAAGCGGCTTTAATGCAAGATTGCAGCAGACTTGTGACAGCAGAAAAAGGCTCGATTCATCGCCAATCGCGCAGGAAAGCAAGCGAACAGAGCCGCAGGAAATGGGTGACACAGACCGTGAAACAGGGGCAGCAGATCTCCACAGGGAGTTTGGGGGGGGTGGTGGTGGTGATGATGGGGGGGGGGGGCTTTGGCTGTAAAGCAGAACACACATTTTTTGCAGGTCAGTCAGTAAGAAGTGTCTCGGCCGAGGAGAAGAGCAGAATGCTGATGTTTGGTGTTTGACTTGAGAAGAAAAGGGAAGTGAGAGGAGAGAAACAGAGAGAGTGTGTGTGTGTGCAAGAGAGTGCGTGCGTGTGTGTGTGTGTGCTGGTTGTGTGCAGAAGAGTAATGATGATCCAGCGATGAAAAAACACCCAATTCTTCCCTTTTTCTAAACTTGCAGCAAATGTCATGGTGATAAGAGCTATCTTGGAGACATTGGCGGTGCAGTTTTTAAATTTGCACTTCCCCAAAAGATCACGACCAAGATCATGTGTGTAAATGCCCGGTGGCTATTGTCTGTTCTTTCTCTCTCGCTCTATGAAACACAGTTTGACTCTGTGTAGATGAGAGCGGGGCGAGATACGCAGCAGCAGTGTTGGGAAATGTTGAAAATGACAACTTTCACATTTTGCAACTGAATTGAAACTGAAAATGTTGTTGTATATTTAGGCCTCCAGCTGCAGTGCAACACTCAGGTGGCCCCTTTTTTCCCACTGCAATGCTGTTAGATATGCACTTAAAACCAAATCCAGAATGAGTGGGTGGTAAATGTCCGAGTGTCGTCGTTTTGTGAAACCACCTGTGAGCTTCCACAAATGAAAACAAGAAAAGCGTTACCTACAGGCTCGCAGGCCTCCTGTTTCAGCCTATTTTTAGAGCGGCTGAAAATATTGCCCGAGCTATATTTGCAATTCAGCACAGCAAGCGGGCTGTACCACACGTGCCGGCTGGTTTGTGAGCCGTGTGCGCCGTTCTGCAGGGAGGGACCCCGCGCTCTGAAAGGATGTGTGACAGTAAGGTCTAGTTTCCATTTTTTTTATTTTTTTATTTCGTAATACACGTTTCGGAGGAAGTTTGCTGCAAGAGTGTGAAAATGTGTAGCGCGAATCACTCTCCTCTCTCTCTCTCTCCCTTCCTCCCTCACTCACTCCCTCCCTGCTGTCTGTGTTCTATCTTGCCCAGTGAAGATCATAACCATTTAAGGACTGAAAAAGACGTCAAATGAACGTGATTTGAATGACTTAATTCAAATATTTGTTTCTTTTTGAAACCAGAGTTTAATCCCGTCGGCAGCACGATGACGTCCAATGTGAAGCTTCGGAAGGCCGGTCTGGTGGATTATGAGACTCAAATCAAAGGTGAAGCCTTCGTCTCTGTGGCCTCCGTCTTTCGCTGTAGCTCCCCTTCCACTCGGTCTGCTGGTTGTTTTTTATTTTGAGTGAAATGAAAACTCTTTCATTTAACTTTCTCTTTCTTGTGACACTTTCAGAATGACGAAAGTCGCTTTTGTGTGCTTTTTTTCTTCTTCCCCCTTCACATGTCGCTCGCTTCCTTCCAGAGGTCCGCTGCCAGCTTGGAGAGCAGCTGAAGGTGCTGGACGTGACGCTGGAGCAGAAGAGCCAGCAGCTGCAGGACCTGAGCGACTACCTGCGGAGGCGGGGTGAGCTTGAGAGCGAGTACGCCCGATCGCTGGATAAACTGGCTGAGAGGTTCACCTCGAGGCTCAAGAGGTAAAAAAAAAAACCAAAACAACCAACAACCAACATTCAGCTTTACCCTGTCTGACCTGCACACCCTCCCACCCCCTCACGTGCTCAGAAAGGAGCCCAGCGGCAACTCTGTGGCGCAGGTGTGGCTGGCTCTCCTCTCCCACACCCGCCAGGAGAGCAAGGACCACAGCGGACTGAGTGAGAGCTGCAGCAACTTCCTGATCCAGCCCCTCACGCACTGCCTGGAGTACACGCAGCGCCTGGCCAAGAAGGTACAGTGACAGCAGGCTCTGGCTCCCACTGAGCCTTTTATAATCATCATCCACTTCACAGGGCAAGTTTGGACCTGTAGGGCAAACTGGTTGGACGCCGCCCCAAGCGGCTGTGGACTCTTCCTGCTTTGCGTTTAACAACGAAAAACGTTTCATTAAGATCCCGTATCAAATCAAAGCAAATTTTATTTGTATAGCACCTTTCATAAGTAAAAAATGCATAAAATGCAACCCGAGGTGCAAATTAAAAGTAAAATAAGAATAAAGATAAAAAAAAAACGTGCTGCGGTCAATTAAAATCTACCCCCCTCGCCCCAAACATATACAGGTTAACACACATCCCACCCCCAGTATTTGAAAAATGAAATAAATTAAAAATAAAAACTAAAAATGAAAAATGTCAGGGCACTGAGGAACCGTAAAAGGAAACAGCCACCCTGGGGGGATCATACACACTGAGAGGATGTCCCCAGGACGATGACAGCAGGCCCCCCACAAGGAAGTGCTGGAGCTAAAAACTAAGTAAATCAGTTAAAATACAATAAAAGAAGAGAAAATTATAATCAATAAGTAAGATAAATGAATAAAACATCTCAAAGCCATAAGATAATGGAGTAAAAAGATATCTAAGAATTAGGATAATCAATAAGTTAGAATATTAAATAACTTAAAAGCCCAGCGGCAACGGTAGTGGTTGATATACACCCAGAGCCTTGTGAATCGACAGATCAGCGTATTTAGCCCTGCGCTTACATTCTCACATATAAATGCCCACTGGAGGCTTGTTTGGAAGGGGATCGAAAAAAGCGGCCCAACCTGACACCTGGCCGTGGAGCGGTCGCTGAGCTGCGAGAGGTGTCGCTGTGTGTTTGTTTTTGTTTTTTAGTGTGCAACTTCTGAAAAGTGGGACTGGAAAAAGAACCAGAAGATAGACTCCTCACTTCCTGAGTGTTTATTGACACACTAGAGACACCTGCTAGAAACCCTGGCAAAGTGAACTTGATACAATTTGGGGCCTTCTTAGAAGATTCTGGTCGCTCATCCTGTGGTTTTCGCTTCATCGTTGCAGAGTAAAGACATCTGCATGCACCTGCAGGATGGGCTGCTCAAGGTTACCACAGAGATGCAGACTGTAAGTTAAAAAGCGATGGACTGTGCTTCACCAGGGGAGGACGGAGAGGCAGCACTTTTCCCCTCCCCCCCTCTTTTCTTGTTTGCAGGCGTGGCGGACTTACTACCAGTACCACTCCGAGTACGTGTGCGCAGAGGGAAAGCTGAAGGACGCAGAGAAGCAGGAGGAGAAGCAGAAGCAGAGCGCTGCCAAGAAACTGGAAAGGTTGATAGAAAAAGTAAATAGACTTATGTTGTATTTATTTACTTTGTGCATGTTTGTACCCATACCACTGACTACCTGTCCCCTAACTGCTTGCTTGTGCTCCACAGCGACAGGGCAAAGTTCAAGAAATCTACTTGAAATGCAGCAAGGCGCGGAACGAGTACCTCCTGAACCTGGCTGCAGCCAACTCCTCCATGAAGAAGTACTACCTTCATGACATCTCCACTCTCATTGACGTGAGTGCGCCGGAGTCTGAGTCGGATTCTTTGGCCGTGCGGCGCCCACGCTAACTGGGCCGATGTGTGGACTCTGGTCAGTGTGCGGATGCAGGGTACCACCTCTCCCTGGGCCAGGTGATGCAGGCGTACCTCTCCGGTCGCACGCGGACCCAGCAGAACCTCGGCAGGGGGCTGCAGCAGCTGCAGGACACCGTGTCGGGGCTGGACCAGGTCCAGGACAGAGACACCCTGCTGCAGGAGCACAACAACACCTTCTGCATGCCCCTACGCTTCTCCTACCAGCCCCACGATGGAGACCAGGTCTGCTGCGGTTGGAGCGCTGCGCGTCCAGCACGCAAGCAAACTCTTGCCGTCATCTTGTGTTTTTTTTTTGTCGGATTCTCCAGATCTCAGAGGTGATCGCCGAGTGCGAGGTGCGATTTGAACTGGAGACCAGATACAGGCAGATTCAGTCCAGGCTGAAGGTCGTCTCCGAGGAAACGGATGAGGTACCAGAAAGATCAGCTAAAATGAAAGCGCTGGCAACTCAGAACCAGAATGTTTCATTGAATCAATCCTCATGCTCACTCTCATCCTGCGCAACATGCTTAACAAAATCATCAAAGTTAGCAGTAAAATCATAGGTCAGGAACGACAGTCGCTCGCTACCTTCTATAACATCAAAGTCCTGAGAAAAGGCACCTTGATCTGCACTGATCCCTCACACTCTCTGTCATCTCACTACACCCTGGCTTTACAGCAGGTATAGGTCCCTCCCACTGAGGACAAAGAGGGCCTCCCTCAGCTTTGTCCACACCTCCATCCGCCTGTTTAATGGCCTAAGGCTGCAACCTACACTTGTTTTAACTTTATTTATTATGTCTGATTGGATGTTTGACTGTCGTGTGATAAATAAAGTGAATTTGTATTGAATTTGAATCACAGCACCGTATCCCAATGTCCCGAAGGTCTTCAAGAGCATGTCGGCCGCGCAGTCCTCCCTGCTGGAGAACATTGGCGACACCGATCTGGACCCTGGCAGCGGCTCGTCTCAGGAGGGCAGCACCGAGAACCTGCTGGTGAAGCCCAGCGTGGCCCGACGCAGGGCCAACCTGCAGGAAGTGGAAAACGTCTACATCACCGTGAGTCTAACCCCCCTCACCTCCCCGGACAGCGTTTTGAGTCGGCCCGTTTTCGCAGAGAGTCTCCCAACTTTAAGCGGCACCTGATTCGTCCCGCAGAGAGCGAAAGAGTACCTCGTCGGCAGCTCCCTGGTCTGCAAGCTGCAAGCCAAGCATGATCAGCTGAAAGCGGCAGTGGAAAAAGGTATCACTTCTGCATTCCGCGCAGAGCGACTGCTGACACACGCAGACACTTGCGAGTTCAGTGCAATATTTAACAACATTGTTCCCAGCTGATCGGGGGAAGAAATAGGTTTCGGTCCCAATGTGTTTGGCCTTACTGACCGTCATTTGAATAGGTTATTTTTGTTCTTCTGCAACCTCCCCCACTAGCTGAAGCACCCAATGGATACCAGCAGAGGTATGTGTGCTGCCATTTTACTTTGCATTTCTACCTTGGATTCTTGTTTTTGTTTTTTGTTTTATTCAGAGCGTCACCGTAGATCCACATTGTATTGTTTAACTCCGCAGGCTCTGCGGGAAGACGATGCGCTTTAGGAAGAATCACTCATGTAGCGCCTTGACTCACAACCATAAGCTTTTCTTCGGAGACATGCTGTCCTTCATCCAGGTAGATCCTTGGCTCTGTCATTGTTTCTTCTTCTTCAGCCATCAGCTGCTGTGTTTTTGTGTTTGTTTTTTTCATTGCTTCGTTTGTGTTGTCCAGGCCACGGGACAACAGGTTCCAGTTATTGTTCAGAGTTGCATTTGCTTCATCAACCTCCACGGCAAGTATTCTGCAGACCAAAAGGCACATTTAGACACTGCTACTTGTGTCTGGCAACCTCAAAGCACAGCTTTAGAATTCACTCACTTTAACTCCACCTTGTGGTCATGTTTGAAGAGAAATGTCAGAAATTTCCTGCAACTGAGAGGCTTGAGCATGCAGATGGAACTTTTAAAGATGCAAATACACACGTTAAGCGTATGCATAGGCTCTATAGGTTTTCTTGTCTTCTTCTAGCTAGTTTACCTTTTTAAAGAACTGTCTGACTTTCTGCCAGGTCTCCATCATGAAGGGATATTTAGAGTGCCAGGTTCCCAAATGGAGATCAACAGCCTGAGAGATGCCTTTGAAAGAGGTAGACGTGTGTGTGCGTGTGTGTCGGGCCCAGCGCCACAACTATTGTGGGAGGGGAGTGGGCTGTCGTCTTACATTGTATTTTTGCAAAACCGACTTATTTTTGTACAGAGCCAAAACATGCTTGTGGTGAATCGCCTTGTTTTTATTTTGGTCTCAGCCTATTTATTTTTTGATATATATTTTTTTTAGTGACACTCGGTGGCTAAGCGCCGTTTCATCTGCACTAACTGACTGAAGTTGTCGAGCACGTGCAACGAGCAGTTTGAGCGCTGGCCGGTTCTTGCGCACGTGCACGTCACGTGCGCGCCCTCGGCAGAGTTAATAATGTGGGGCAGTGCGCCGTTGGTTTCCCCTGCAGGAGAGGATCCCCTGGCGGAGCGGAAATGCGACCTGGACTCGGTGGCTGGAGTGTTGAAGCTCTACTTCAGATCGCTGGAGAGCCCTCTCGTCCCCATCGAAAGCACCGGCCAGCTGCTGGAGCACGCTCGTACGTTTGCTCCGTGTGCGTCTAAAGGTCAAGTGAGTGCGGAGGAGAGCCTGCGGCGGCAGCCCGTCTGCTTTCTCACCTGCTTTTTTTTGTTTGTTTCTTCCCCTCCCAACCCCTCAGAAATAAAGAACGAGGCAGAGAGAGCAGCGCAGCTCAGAGCAGTCATCTCCTCCTTCCCAGAGCCCGTCGTCATTGTCATGCGATACCTCTTTGCTTTTCTTCACCAGTGAGTGTTTGACTCTGTCATCGCATGGCAGGATGTGAACTTTTTTTGTCGTTCGGAGGCAACCCAGCATTTTCTTTGAGGAAGGGGAAGGAATAATGAGTCGGTCGTAGAAATGTTTCTGAACATGCGTTGAGATTCTTTTTCCTCCCTAAAAAACATTTCCCTTTTGTTGTCCAATTGTGCGTCTCTCCACTCTCAGTGTGACTGAGTACAGCGACGAGAACATGATGCAGCCGTACAACCTTGCCGTGTGCTTCGGCCCCAGTCTGGTGAGATATGGAAAGGACGACGACGCCGTCACTCTGCAGCCTCAGATCAATGCCCTGGTCAACAACATAATTGTGCAGCATGAGAGCATCTTCCCCAGCCAGAGGGAGCTGCAAGGGCCGGTGTATGAGAAATGCATGACGCTAGAGCAGGACGACTGGTAAGGGTGGGGGAAACACTCATTTCACAACTCACACTGCATCTATGTGAAGGTTGGTGGAAATCGGACAGTGTCATTGTTCTTCTTCTCTTTTTCAGTGAGCCTATCATTGAAGAGGGAGAAGCAGAAGTAGAAAACACTCTTGGTAAAGATGGTGAGTCATTCTTCACCTCATTGAAGTATCTGTATAGTCTCGAACGTGGCACGACTAACGCTGCACCTCAACTTGATGCGCTGCCAGGGATGCAAACGGGAAACTCGGCCGAGAGCTCCCCTGCGGCCGTGGCGCACAAGAGGAACGAGCGTCCCAGATGCAACAGCAGCAGTTCGGGCGACCGTAGCAGGTTTACAGGAGGGCCAGCAGGGGGAAGTGTTGCTTTGGGTGGAAAATTTGTTTTCCCGAATCCTGTTGGGTCACAATGTAAACCGTGGCTGGTCAACTCTCCCGGCAGTGTGCACAAGCAGTAAGTACCACTACATGCCACTTTTCTACTGGCTAGAGAGAAAAATTTCTAACCATATAATTCTTCTTCTTTTTTTTTTAAAAAAAAACAACAGATTACAGCATAATTTGTCCCTTGAAGACATTCCTGTTCAAGTTGACAAGGTTTCACTATTATATTCCTCTTTCTAAATAACGTTTTTTTTTTACATGTTGGATAAATGCTTAGGTGTAGGAAAAGGGATATAAAATATTTATAAAGAAAACTGCTGTTTCAAAAGTTCTGTATTGCGTTAATGAATGTTCCCACGATTATTCATTATTACAGTTAATAATACTGTATTTTGCACCTATAAATCTATTTTGCATCCAATTCCAAGCGCTTTGATGATGGCTGGCATTGGAAGGAAGGGAACGCAGAGAGACTTTCCTCTTTCTCCCCCCTCGCCTCTCATCAACATCCATTATTTCCATCTCACAGGACGTCTGCCACCATATGGACTCTGTTTTCAAGGAGCTTCTCTTGCGGCAAGCGGTGCAAACTGCCGCCTCCTCCTCCGCCTCGTCTCCTTCTGGCCAAGTCCCTCAAAGAAAAGGCCGATGGGACGGACGCAGTAGGAAATGAGAAGCAAATAAATGTATCGGGCTGAAACGGCTGGCAGGAGGGGGACGGTTTCAGCTCATGTCACTGATGAGTACTGATTTGCAGGTCAACGCACCCTGACGGTGGCTTTCAGCGCATTCCTTGACAATGATATTGTTGAATCCGAAGCACTTCTCTTAAGGCCAGATGATTTGTGCCTCTTTCCACGGAGAGTCTCCCCAGACAGAGGTTTAGCTTGTCAGAACCTACTGGCTCCAGCACTATGTGGAAAGGGTGGAATACTTTAAAACTGCACAGATGTGATTGTACACAGCTGAAAACAGTTAGAACCATTCTGCAGTAATTTGTTGTTTATTTGCTTTTATTTCTGTTTGAGCCAAGTTCCCTCAAAGACATTTAGATTGTAGACACATTTTTGCACAAGAATGAATGAATGAATGAATTCATTGATCAATTGTTGTCAATCAATCAGGGGGAGATGAATTAATCTACTGTTAGAACTGTGACTTTTTTCCCCCCTGTTCCAAATGTATATAAGTATAAATATTGGTTATGTGTATCTTGGTTCAATCGTGCTGGTTGGTCTGTATATTCCAGATTTAGGCTACATGCCAAATAAATATTTTTGTCCATGTTCATTGCGTTGATTTCTTTTTTGTTAAATCTAATTCACGTCTGCGGTGACTTTGTCATTCACATTTTATTGAGCTTTTGAGACAAAAGGAAAATCACAGAAAACTGCTGAGTTGGTGTAATTAAGTCAGAGCAAATACTCTCGTAGTAGAACTCCTGAGAAGAATGTTTTTCTGGTTGTGGACTACACATTAGCACCGGATTAGCATTAACATTGCACTGCTTGAGATAAACGGGACATTCGGCATTACTCGAAGGTCTTCTTTCTTCTTTTGGGGTGACGGGCCGCGATACACAACTTCCATGGTCGGGATGACGTGTCGACAGAGTACACTTCCCAGAATCCTTCGCGGAGTAACAGTCCACGTCACTGTTGCGCAGGCGCAGAGCGGTCTCGGCGGTGGACGCTGATGTGGATTTCTCTCTTTCTGTCACCGTGAACCGAACACACACAGTGGTTCTGCTGCTGCCGGAGGCGAACAACTTTGTGGAGGCCAACAGAACCCCATTTTAAAGACACCATGATGATTCGGATAGCTGCCTTTCTTGCTCTGCTGGTGGTCGCATGCTCAGGCAAGTTATCTATCTGGAAACTAAGTTAGTGAGTTCTACGGATGTCAATTAGCCGGCAAAGCTAACCAATGCTAGCTTTTAATTTATGGCTAACTTTTTTAAAAAAACCTCTTGCTATTTGAGCGCTGATATCACGTCTATGTTGATGTATGAAGTATATTTAATTTAATCCCATTCGTTTCTTTTTCTTTGGGGTGACAGGTGAGAGCTGCACAGACCCTGTGATTACTCCGTCGGCCTACACCACCTCCGACGCTGTCATCTCCTCCGAGTCCGTCTTCATCGTCGAGCTCAGTCTAACTTGTGCCAACGGAGCACAGGTAAGATCTCACCGACACCTTCCTCTTCCAACTTCTGGTCGAGATGCGCTAACAAGTTCGTCCCTCCCCAGAGCGTGACCCTGTATGCGGACGTCAATGGGAGACAGTTCCCCGTGACAAGAGGCCAGGATGTTGGGAAATACCAGGTGAGATGATTTATTTGATTGGCACTTGTTCCCGCGTTGATAAAAGACATATATGCACATCTATGCAATCAAAAGAAACAAACGCGTTGTCTTACCTTATTCTTGACTGACCAGCTGATCAGCTGACCAGCCACAATTTAACTCCAGGTGTTTGACATCAAAGGGATAGTACAACCAAAGCCATGCCAATATATGCATGTTTTAAGCCTCACACCATTTAAACACTCTTCATATCTCGGATAAAAGTTGCACAGCCCTGATTTGAACACAATGGATGAATATCCTCCCTTCCTCTCTAGGTTTCCTGGAGCCTCCCTCACAAACAGGCCAGCTCTGGAACGTATCAGGTCAAGTTCTTTGATGAAGAGTCCTACAGCGCCCTGCGCAAGGTACAGCTTTGATGCCATTGAGATTCACTTCTTCTTTTTTTGGGAGCAATTCATGGTTGTTAAACACAACGTTTGACTAGTAGTTTGAATTGCACATGTGAATACTCCTCATCGTCATCATCTTCTTCATCTAGGCCCAGAGGAACAATGAAGATGTGAATTCCATTCAGCCTCTCTTCTCAGTCAACATTGACCACAGGGTGAGTAGCTTCAAGATTCTTATTTTGAAATACAAGAGGTGTAGTTGCATTGGTCTTTTTAAATTTAAATTAGTTTAACAAAAAAAATAAAGACAAATAAACAAGATGAAATACAGAAGCACAATAAAAAAAAGACAAGTACAATTAATTAATTGTCAGTTCAAAGTGCCTCATTAAGTGATACAAGGTAATAATGATGATAAATTAAACAAACAAGCTTAAAGAAACAGTGTAGGTTGATGCATTTCTCAGGGTTTACTCTACTGAAACTCACAACAAAGCTCCAAAATAAACACAAACATGTTGCAACGTACTAATGCATTTCACATATATGACAGACAGGATATGAGTTAAACCAGAAATACTCTTCTAAAATATAAATACTGGGGTTGTACTCGCATGAACTCAGAGTTGCAGCTCAATCATACTCTAAACTGGACAGATTTCCAGCCCCCTGCAAAAATGCTGCTACTTTTTACCGTGGCAGCATTCTGTTCAAGTTGTCCACAAGAAAACTATAACACATGTCAAATTCATTATCAAATTTAGTATTTTATAGTTGTCACTTTGCGGGTTCCAGTATTCCTATGCAGTACACTGTAGGAGACTTATTTTATGCTCAGTGTGCACTTTAGGGCAGCCAACAGCTTCACATTTTAAACCTGAAAACACTATGGCTGCGTGTGCGTTCGCATCCACCTGCGTGTGCACGTCCCGTACGGCAGCCCAAGACTTCTATCTGAGGATTGCAGCATTTAGTCGGACTGCTTCAGTTGTGACAGCGCTGAGGCTCCATGGTAATTCAGCAATTCACTTTTGTGTGATGTTGCATATAAACCAAACCACGAAACTGAAATAAGTCCTTGTTTCCGACTAGAGGGGCAGAACAAGGTCCGAGCTGCCGATTAGACAACAAGACATTTTTGTACTTGCATTGATTTATTTATTTTATTTTATTTTATTTGAAGAGGACAATGCGCATTAATTTACATTCCTGTCAATGTGCTGGTGTTAACCAGAGGCTAATTTTCAAACGCAGTCTTCCGGCATGATGTTAAGAACCATTAAAAACACACTTTGGGTCATAGTATATAAAAACAGGGACATGGTACTTCTACCATGGGAAAGTAAATCCTTGTAATTAAATAAGTAATGTAATGTGCGCTCTGTAGCTTGTGATCTTATTTGAAAGTTGTACACACCGCTTGAATAAAAACCTGTGGCTCGGTTAGCGTACTGGAGCGGAGATGTATAGTGCACAGTTATTCTTCTATATTTACGCCTGACACCTTTGGGCCGCGTGACAGTTTGAATATCTGGTTTAAATGGTCATTTTCCCTCATTGTCCCCGTCCCTCCCTCCCTGCAGGGTGCGTGGAACGGCCCGTGGGTGTCCACTGAAGTGGTGGCCGCCCTCATCGGCATTCTGGTCTACTACATGGCCTTTAGCGCCAAGAGCACCATCCAGGCGTGAGAGGGGTCCGCGGTCGCTGCGGAACCACTGGATCATTATGAAAGACTGGGGGTTTTCGATGGCACTCGACCTGTGATCCGTCTGCAGCGCCACCATCGGCCCTGCGTGCAGCACTCTTTGTATATTTTGTATTCAGACTGTGTCTGTATGCCATCACTTTCCATGAATTGACAGTTTGGAATTGTTTTGTGATACTTTTTTTGTCCTTTTCAATTAGGGGCGTAACTATAAAACCTTTTTGAAACTGTTAAACCTGGACCACGTAAATTAATGAAACAATGAAAAATACCATTTCCTGTTTTCTTTTTCTTTTCTTTTTTTAAAGCCATGCTTTAATTAATGTGTCTCCACTGAGATCAAGATCAGTTTTGTCCTTCTGTGTGGACGCACTGGGCACATTAATACCTCTATAGACGAGAAGGGAAGGTCAACATGACTCCTCTGGCCGGCCTGAACAGGCCTCGTGTTTTTGTCTCGGTTAAATCAATAAAAGCCTTGTTTCTCTTCTAGTTGTGATGTGTTGTCTCATCTGACGGTCAGAGATTTTTCTTCCTCCAAGCGAGGCAATAATGATTGGTTCATGCGACAGACAATAGCTTTTTGTCGTTTGAGATCTTCTGTCTAGATCTTCTCTCCCACCTGGTGGCACATTGAAAGGGATTGTGGCAAAAGCTTGTAGGTCTTTGTAATGTTATCTTATCCTCAAGCAAATGTTGAAGAAACCAAAGACTGCTACAAACATGTTTGCAAGATCTGTAGTTTCTCCATGAATAACTGATTGTTGTGAAATTTTATTAGGAGAAGTGTGTGGCTTCTTAAGGAGGCGTCTTCATTAGTTGTCGGTGTGTCTTGGATGTCTGCCGCTGAATATGATTGTATTTATGTTTTGTCCGTTTCGAAGGGGTCACTTCAGTAGTGGAGGAAACTGGAGTCGCCTTCAATCCATGGAGAACACATTCATCTTGGCCGTGACTGGACTCAGGAGAAATCAGGGCTATTTTTGTCTATAGGGGAGAGGGTTTACTGTCCCACCAGGGTTTCCATGTGCCATCACCCAGGCAGCCTGTCTCCTGCTACATATCTAAGCGCTTATAGACTTATCTGTTTTTATTTATTTATAGTAGTCTGTAAACGGAAGCAGTTTCGGTCGCTTGACTACACCTGCAGTGGCGCCTTTTATTCACACCGTGGCAGCACTGAGCCATCAGTTCCCCTGCCATTTCTCCATAGATTGCATGTGATTTTTTATTGCAACTTCACTACCAGCTGTTGCCAATGTAACACAATATGCGTTCTAAGTCCTCGTCTGGTGTTGCGTTTGCCTCCCCCGGACATTTATAGGACCGCCTGGCGTTAATGCGATCTATAGTCTGCATGGTGCGCATCTATTTCTGCACCGTCCCGACGCAAGGTTTGCGGATGCCGTGCAGCTAGTAGCGCAACTGCAACGCGTCACCGCCGCCCGTGGGGACAAATGTAAACTTTGCACACAGGAAACGGCGATTAGATAATCACTGGTGCACAGTGTCGGAGAAGATTCTTCTTCTTCTTCTTCTTCTTCTTCTTCTTCTTCTTCTTCTTCTTCTTCTTCTTCTAACAATGAAAGGGCCTCAATAGTCCAATAATGCCAAACAATTTCCGAGCTTTCAGCAATGGCAAGGACTTCTTAGATAACACTAAATTGTTTTTCATACCAATGATCTGGGATCTAATTTTCAAAATACACATCCGCTTTGCAGCACACTGGGACAGCACAGACACGCCAACACTTGTGGCGCAAGCACATCACTCACTGCTTTTGTATCAGCGCAAAAGAGACACTGGAGACGGGTCACAGATGTGAGCTGGATCCGCCCAGACGCTCCCTCTTGTGGTCACCTACTCGGGCCTGTGGGAGGAAGGGGACAGCTGGACGGAGAGAGAGCAGAGGAGAGGGGAGTTGGGTATGAACGGAACGCACAAACAAAAGAGTCAAGCAGGGCCACCGAGCTGGTGACAACACGAGGCGTCGAGTCCTCATCCTTGTTGTGTGATGTTTTGAACTCCAGAAATCCATTCTGCACATCATCACCAATAACTGCAGATGAAGAGTGGAATATTTTTCCGAGGCTGTTGCAGGGCGTTCTTTAGACAATTGACAATCACATGAAGAAGGGAAGAAAATGTTCCTCTTATAGTTGTGAAAGGAACAAAGTTTATCTCAGTTTCTGTTTTATCCTTTCTCGTAAAATTGACATTCTCTAAAAGAAGAGAATGTTCCCCATATAATAGTCAAAGAGTGGACTTTATTTTTCTTCTCCCTTTCTTGCTACACGGGTCCTGCTAACAAACTTGTATGCTCCTGACATTTGTTTGGTGCTAACATGATTCCACAACACATAATTAGTGATCCAAAACAAAAAGCACCTTTGTTTCATTGAACGAAGATCCTGGAGACCGGTGTAGCACCATTTTTTCATTATGTGTCAATTTATGAGGTCATTTCAACAAACACGAAAGGTCATTCCCGAACACTATCGATATGAATGCTTGCAAAACAAATGGAATGCGTGATTAATGACACGACGCACCGAAGATCCCTCTCCCTCTCAGTTACCTAACACGAGTTATTGGCCAAGCAGTTATTTATTTTGTTGAATATTTCAAGTCTCTTCTTTTAAATCATTCATTTACTTCATGTCATGTAAACAACTTCTCTGAGCACTACTGATATTTGTTGGGTGTTTACACTGTTACTCAACGCTTGTAGTGCAGAGATGTTGGCAAAAAAAAAAAAAAAGACCTCATAGCTGCTTAAAAGGTGGGATTTACCGACTGGTCTCTAGAGTGCAGTGATTTATTTTGGCGGTGAAAAGTTTATCTCTGTTTGGGTTCCGTTTCACTTACTGGGTCATGTAAACAAAGTGGCCACATTTGGTAGGTATTGTGCAACCCCTTTAGCAAGATCAGCGACTTTGAGTTGTGAAGGATGATACACTGAGTGAGTGGTGTGTATTTAGGGCTTAGGGGCCTAATGAGTGGGACATTTAAAGGAGTCTTCTGGCAGGAAATGGAATAAAGGAAAGGCCACTCCGTTACGTTTTTTTTTTCGGTCAGATAAAATTCTCAGAAATTGATGTGTTCTTATTTCTGAATAGTTGGAATTCATATTTAGATAACAAGTGGCTCAGCTGGGGACGAGGCCACATCGCAGCTCGACATCAGAGAACAGGAACATTTTTCATAATGTGCTCTAAAGCAGTGGTTGGCAAACTAAGGGTCGGGGGCCATATGCGGCCCGTTCAGCTTTTTAATCCGGCCCGCTAAACTTGAAGAAATTATATTAATAGTAAGTAAGTCATAAAATAGCCGTATTTCAGCCATCGTTTCGGTATTTTAAGAGTCGTTTCAATAAAGAGCTAAATACCGCGGGGCTTCAGAGACGCATATTTTGTTGTAACTTTGCTTTTGCTCATTTTCAATTGACATGTTTTCAACAAATCCCATGATATATGAATTCCTCCCATGAGGTGGCTCACCAAAACACTCCACCCATCTGCCGCTGCTGCTGCAGCGGCCTTTCTGTCAAATTTCACACACCATTGTGGCCCCATGAGCTGGACGAAAGCTGCCCCGACAGAGGTGTGTAAAGACCCGGCCGGAGAAGCAGACACGGATCGGCTTAGCCGAGTGCAGCCGCGCGGAACGCGGCGTGGCACGGTCCCCGCCCTCCCAATGACGAAGCGATGCACTCGCCGCCTCCACCACCAGCGTTGTTTAGATTGCTCATTCTTCACACTTATTGCAAAGCAGAACAAGGTCAACAAACCCCCGGGGTAACTCAATAGTCAGGGGGCCAGATTGTATCGCTCCACGCCGACCTCCACTTCCTGTGTACAATAAGTGTTATTGTTCTGGCCGCATCGTGGATGTGTGCGCACAGCGAGGCGTGTTACATATGCGCGACCACTTTAACCACAGTGACTCGACTCTGTTTGCAGGGAACAAATCCTACTGTCAGTCCCGAGCTTGCGTGCTGGAGTTTGTTTTATCACCGTCTTCCTGCCCCCTTTGGGTCGTCCTCTGAATCCACTTCGCCTGTTGATGCAGCTGCCTGTTGAAAAGCAGCGGGAATCGACCTTTTCCTTTCCTCTCCTTTTTTTTTTTTTTTTTTTTTTTTTTAAAGCAAATGTACTTTTTCCCCACGTTTTATTAGGCGAATGTAGGACTTTCCATCCTGAGAGGTTGATCGCAAACTGTAAATTATTATTTTTTTAAAATCGACCACGAGGTAACGTTGGTGCAACAGGTGCAGACACCAAGCAGCAGAGAATTTCTTTGTACTGTAAACATACAAGTCGAATCTATCTGAGTGACAGCCCATAAAATTGATCTTGTCACATGGGGTCCACATGGAGAAGGAGAATGGTTTGGTCGAGGTAATGAAATCAAGGCGGGCGAAAGTGATAAAAGCTGCTCACCTTGACCCCGCCGGCCCTTGCACATAAGAAAGGTTTTTTCCCCCGCAGGAACATAATTGAAAATGTAAATTTGATTAAAAAAAAACCAACACATACAATAAAACAAAACCTGTGGCTATATTTGGCAAATAAAAATCACCTTGAGAACGGCTGCGGCTGTAAATAAAAGCGATTGGCACAGAAAGCGGCACCTTGTCTTAGGTCAAAAGAAATATTATTCCCCCCCTCAAAAACCTCTCGGCTGCCTTGACGGCCAAAAGGCATAAAATAAAATTGCTGACCAAGAGAGAAGCGAAAAAGGGAAACAAAGGGGAAAATACTTGAGTGCTTTTTTAGGTGCGTATACTGTCTGTCTGCTGCTTTTTCCCGCTTCGTTGGATTACAGCGCTGAGTGGCTTTGATGCCCCCCTCCAACACTGACCCCGGTGTTGGTTTTGTAAGTCGCGCAGGGGCCCAGAAACGCCTCCGCCGTGTCTTGGAATGAGCTTAAGGCCGGCAGCGTCTGCAGTCGTCGGGTCTGCAGTGGGGTCATGAGTTAAGCAATGCGGAGACATTGCTCAGTGTAGTAAATCTCCACGCTCTGGCTCCTGATTTATACCGATTTTGGTCAAGGCTGGAGCGCTCTGTCATTCCTCAGAGGCGCTGAAGACGCCCTCCGGTCGGCCGTGGATTGATTTGAAAGGGAGGGCTCACCTGTTTCCCCTACGCTTTTCCGACAGCCGCACGGGGGGCTCCATTTATTCACCATACATGCCGCCACCGCCGCGGTCCGTCCTTGGGGCTCAGATCATCAACCTTGATTCTGCCAGGAAGCCATTCACATCGGGGTATTTTGGCATAAAGACTCTCACAATAGGGCGGCGGCAGATCGCAGGGAGCGCCGTCCTATGAACCATCCATCACTGGCTCTGGCGGGAGGAAGGAGGCGGCGACAGCGGTGGTGGGCGGGCCCCAATAGCAGAGCAGGGCAGCTTCACAGGGGAAGTTCCTTCGGCCAGGGCTCCATTTTCAGTTGCCGTTTACGCCTGTACATCCTGTATTTGTTGGAGGACATTTATTATTAACGTGGCCTAATGCAAGCGAATGGCTGTGGCGCAACGCTAACGTTGGATTGCTTCCGGTAGGTGCAAGAGCAGGAAGAACCTTCTCCTCTCCTCTGATCTGAAAACAAAAACAAACAAAAAAAAAAAAGCTACTGAAGAAGCAGGAGCAGGAAGCCAATGCAAACTGACCCTCTGTTTAGCTTGGATGTTCCAGGAGGGGCCAGTTATGATCAGGACTGGACAGCAACAAAAAAACAGTAAATCATCAGTGAACCGTAACTCAGCCCCAAATCTGTAAAATCACCTTCACAGTTTTGTTTGCGTTTGGATGGAGAAACCCTCATTAAGTGGCCAGCGCCACATGCGCTGACACGACTTCATGTTTCTGTGTGAAGTTTGCATGTTTTCTCTCTTTTCGTGGTTTCCTCCCACAGTCCAGCTGGGCAGACAGCAAACTCTGAACTGTCTGTAAGTGTGAGTGTGAGTGAGATTGGTGTGCTTGGATGGATGGATGGATGGATAGATGGGTGGATGGAAGGATGGATGAATGGACAGCATTGCCAATTTAAGGCAGTAAACTATCTAGATGATCAGCAGATTTCACTCGAGAAGGGATTCAGTTGCCAATCTGTAACAGAAGTGTTGCGTTTTATCAATTGCCTTCTTCTATTTGCCTTTGCCCGGTGAGTCCAGCGCACAACTAAAGGTGCGTCTGACTCAGAGGAGCTGCACGCGATCAACAGCCATCGTCTCCTCACCTCTCGACTTCCTGGCGGAAGGTGAAGAAAAAAAGAAAGAAGCTCAAGAGACCCCGCGGCTTTGGGAGAAGTTCATTTATTTCCTGATATAACAAAGTGAGACGCGGGCAGCTGTGGCCGGCTGCCTTTCATGTGGCCGGGGAATCAAAGCGGAGGCTCCCGTCCTGCGAACAAACTCTCAGTGGTGTGTTGAAAGGCTGAAACAGCCTGAGCACGCAGAGAGGAAGAGGTGAGGCGTCGCCCTCTGACCCTGGCCGAGGCTCCCTGGGGACGTCGCCAAAGCATCCCGGTATTGTCCTGTAGGCGCTGCTCCCTCATGACGGAGGGCAGAAAAATGCAATTATTTATAATTTTCCTTCTGCCACTTTGATGGGGGGGCGCCTGACTTGAGACGGAATTGTGTGACTGCCAACAGTGAATCTTTTGTTTGTTCACGCTGCAGAGCGTCATCACACCCTCGCCACGCACTGCAGTTTACATAATTGCACTTGGATGTATATATGTATAATTAATGTGTTGGAAAAATCATAATCGGTATTGAAAGTTTGCCATGCAGTCGACGGGCTTAATACACAACTTTTTCTTCTTTTTACACGAGTTAAAAAATGGCAGAGTAAACTGTGCTTGAATAAGGCAGGAACACCAACTGAGGAAGGTCTGACTTGTGTGTGAGCGCTCGCGTGTGTGTGTTTTCATTCATACCCCAGTCAGTAAATACAGATAAAAGACTCTCGCACGGTGTGCTGTGACGTACCCACGGCTTCCCCCTGCGGTTGTAACTCGGTCTAAACACGGCAGTCGGTGGCGCTTCCAAGACACACAGCCACGTGACCGCACACGTTACAGGCACTTGGTTTGACTCGCAGTATTCGCCAAAAGCGCTAGCAGTTCACCTCCACATTGGACCTGAATTGAAAGTTTTTGGTTTGACCGCTCGCTTTGTTTTTTTTGTTCGTAATATTTACACCCTTAAAAAAAACCCGACACGACTTACACAACAACTAACCCCGCCTCCCCTTCCCCAGGCGGAACATGATAATAAAGAGATCATGTGCCTTAAGAGTCCCAATAATAAATACACTTTACACTGTTAAGCACTGTACACGGAATGGTAGCGCCCCTCCCTTCCCGTGTCTCTCTCGCCACTGAGGGTCCTCCTTGCTTCGGCCGAGTGCAGCAGGAAGGTTGTCCGCTGCTCCTCGTTTGTTGTGTTTGCACAAAGCCTCATCGCATCATTGTGTCCCGGCGCGGACGAGGAAACCTGGATAGTTCATTTGTATTACCCCCGACCCCTCCTCCTGATGTCTGCGCTGTCTGGACAGCGGGCTCGCGCGACGGGACCTCCTTCGTCCATCCTGCCGACGCGCCACCATTGTCTCTTTCGCACGAGCGGTTTCCTCCCTGAGCCAAATCGGAGAGTTTCGCGCCCCCGGGGCCGTCCTTACGTAACTCACTTTCCCACTGGTGTGGACGATCGGAGTGACCATGACGGCGTCCCCGACGGCGTCCTCGTCATCCTTACGTCTCAGAGGAGGTTCCCCTCCGCTCTGGCTGTCTGTGCGCCTGTGTTGTTCCTTGTCTGTCTGCCGCGTCCGACATGCGTCCAAGTGCGGACGCAAACACACTAATGCGTCCGCCGATCCTCCCCCTGCATTCCTGCGGCTTTGCCCCCAGTCATATTATTATTTTCCTTCTCTAACGTGCACTGGGAGGGAGGTGAAGAGGGAAACGACTCGCCCTGCAGCGGGTCGGCGAGCACATCTTTCATTTCGAGGCCGTCTTTCACTGTGGATGCCGCCCGTGACTGCCGCCCCTTTGTAAACGGTCGTTGACATCCTCAATGACACCCTTCCTCAGCAGAGAGGACGCGTCATGAAAGGCCGAGTCCTGTTTGACGAGCGCGGCCGTCCTTTGTAGCTGGAAACATCTGGCGGAGGCAGGGTGGGGGGCTGCGTGGGGGGTGGGGGTGGTGGGGGGGGTGTGAACAACGTCCAGGCGTCCCAGCTGCGGCGGGCGGTCAGTACAGGCTGTCCTTGGTGGTGGAGTTGTGAGTGGTGGTGGAGTCGTCCGGTAGCGAGCCCCGGCGGCCCGGCCGCGAGCCGCACTGCAGCAGGTTCTGCAGCTCCCTGGACACGCTGCTGGAGAACGCCGTGTAGATCCACGGGTTGGTGCACGAGTTGAGGCTGGCGAGCAGCATCAGGATGGTGAAGGCCACTCCTGCACACACAGAGACACACAAGCACCAGTGTCAAGAATGTTGATTTTCCCATGTACAGTAGATGGCTGTTTGCCTTCTCCGCTCTCATGAAACAAACATGTCCAACAGCTGGAAAATAAACCAACATCATGCACATTGTTTTTCCATTCCGTTTCCTTCGGGAATAATAACAGAGACTGAAAATATCCCACGATGACAAAGTCGATTGAAGAGGTTTTCTCTCAAGGTTTTGGTCCTCTTCTGGAATACTAAGCTGAGCCGCTTGTTGTGTGTTCTGGCCGCCGAACACTCACAGTATAACTTGGTATGACCTTGCAAAAGATCAAGTGCAATACCAGGTTTGTGCAGTAGAATGTTGCGTTTAACCTTTTCAGCAGGAGTCCTTTAGACGTCCTTTTTTTGTTTGTTTGTTTGTTTTTTGCTCTGATAAAGCCGCACGCACCTTGACAACATGGATATTCTAATCTATTCTATTCTATTCTACTGTTGGCCAGTTGGACCATTTTTAAATCTTGTCTTAAAACCCACCTTTTTAAACAGGCCTATTTGCTTTAATTGTATGTGTTTTGCGGCAGGATTCTTGTTTTTTACATTGTCTCATGGAATTTGTGTGTTAAATTTTACTAACCTTGAGTGTCCTGAGAGGCGCTTTTAAATAAAATGTATTAATGTTATTATTATTATTCTACTGCTAATTTAGGACGTTGTCAAGGACACATTGTTATCTAATAAGACAATGCTGATTGCGATCAGCTTTGTGTGTTTGTGCATGGTGGTGGGTGTACGGGGGGTTGGGGGGGTGGTGGGGGGTAGTAACTCTCTGCAAATCTGGCAGCTCTTTTCAGTGCTCGCTCATCTTGGAAGTTGGGAAGTGCGTGTGGGTCGGGGTGTGCGCAAGTGTGCGTAGAAGTTGGCACATCAACGTCGCAGATGAAACATCAACATCTGGCCGCGTTACAAAATCCGCAGGGAGCTTATACCAGCGAGCCCTGGGGGGTCCGTCGTTTTTTATTTCTCAGTGTGTATCGATCAGAGCGCCGCAACTCAGCGAGCCCTCGGAACCAGGCGCCCCAGCTCCGTCTGCCCCATCTGCGAGTCATCGAAGAGGATGCAGCGGTGCCAAAAAGCACAGAGAGATGGGAGCCGACGGGAGTTTCTGCTTGTGGGTTAAAACAAACATTTTTTTTTTTTTTTTTGGATCAGCCTCGTGTTGTGTTTGCTCAGCGTTACCACATCTCGAGAGCGGGATGTGCTCCGACTAACAAGGATGAAGAACAGGATTCATTCGGCTTTGCTCGAGGCTGCAGTCTAGACCTGGCTTTGTATTCCAGGCGATTAAATGGATAAACTGGAATTGGGAGGATCAGCCCATTTCTGGAGCAACAATTTAAGTCAATTACCCACAAAGCGGACGTCTCCCTTGAAGGTTTTGAGAGATCTTGGGAGTTCCAAAGAAAAATGCGGCGATCAGCCAATACAGTATAGGTGTGTTTTTAATTCAGACGACTGACCTTGTTTGGGAGAGTTGAGGTCCCAGGCCGCCCACAACTGCACGATGAAGTAGGGCGACCAGCAGACGGTGTAGACCAGCACAATGACCAGCGTCATCCTCACCGTCTTGGTCATGGCCTTGGTGATGCTCGGAGGCGGAGTGTGCGAGTTGTGCGGCGGCACGTAGTCGATGGAGCAGCGCGGTGACCCCGAGGCGGCCAGCTCGAAGGACGCGTACGGCTCCTGCGCCCGCTGCTGGCCGGGCGCCACCGCCACCGCCACCACCGTGGCGCCGCGCTCGCCGCAGCAGCTGTTGCTGTACTGGCCGGTGTCGGCGGCGGGCGCCTCAGCGTGATGGCTGCAGGCATGAGGGTTGTTGTTCATGCTCTTCAAGATGTGTCCTCCTCTGCCGTCCCTCGCCGCCACGCCGCACGTCCACCTCGCACGCTCCCTGGCCCGGTCCTCGTCCTTCTTCACGCCGTGGAAGAGGAATTTGCTCTTCTTTAGCTCGGCCGCCACCATCCTCTCCGACTTCAGGTAGATGTTGTTGTGGATTTCCCTGAAGATTCTTATCTGGGTTAAAAACCAAACAACATAGAGGGCCTGAGGCTGGTTGCGCTGGCAGGTGATAGAATTTCTTTACGTCAGTCAATGTCAGCCCTGAGGAAATTCCAATGAGAGAAAGTTAGAGTTGGCTCTTAGCGGCGGTTATAAAATATATATATATATTTTTTCTTTTGTGCAACGCTGCTTGCTCCTCCAAAGTGTTACGATTTGTACGGCCGCCACGAATAACTGAGACTCTCCAGTGAAGAAGAAAAGAACATTGAAAACATCTCACTGAGTGATTCACGGCACGTCATGGCGATATTCGTATCATTTTTTAAGGATTTTGTCATTGCTCTCACAAAACCCTCAGCTAGCGGGTCAGGGAGGACAACAGGCGCAGACAAACGCCCCGCCCTCGGCGCGCTGTATCGCCCCGGCCAGTTCAAACCTTTGGAATTACAAGTGAAAAGGAGCCTTTTTTTTTTTTTCGTGAAATGCGATAATGAGAAAAAAGAAGCCGAAGAAGCCGGCGACTCTATGTTTGGCCGAGGTCTTGTACATTCCTGGCAGGGCTTCCTCGGAGCGGGCAGGTTTGCTGAGCAGCAGCCGTCTCAGCAGTGGTCCTCCAAGCGCTCGTGTTAATTAGGGGGAAATAGCTGCAGCCTGAAAATATCTTTGCCCCAAAATAGATCAGCGGGGCTCATGAGCGGCAGCCCCCGGAATGCCTGCCTGCCTGCCTGCCATGGGATGCTGCATACCGTCATGCGCGAGCCCCCAGACAGCGTCTGCCAGTGTCTGCGTTCTCCTGCCCCGGCGGGGGAGCGCAGCAGAATTTCATTGACGCGCCGTGGGCGTCGCGGCTGCTGCGCGTTGCTATGCGACCAAAAGCCCCGCCCACTGCCACCAGACAGCCAGCCCGGCAGCCAGCCTGGACCTACCTGACAGACGGTGATGATGAGAGCCGGCAGGAGGAAGACGGCCACTGTCATCCAGGTGACGTAGGCCTTCAGCCCCCACGGTTCAGCAAAGTGACCCCAGCACTCGTATACCCCGGGACTCATCTCCGAGCGGGAGAAGATGAACACCTGGCGGAGCGGAGGAGAAAAAAGAGGGGGGGGCTGTCAGTCAAACTGCACTGACCTCGCAGAGGGAAGAAGAAGAAATAGGGCTACATCTTGTCTCCTGCTGTGGAGGCCAGGTGGAGGGTGTTCATGTGTGTGTGTGTGTGTGTGTACCTGCGGTATGCTGAGGACCAGCGCCAAGCCCCAGGCCACCATGACGGGGGTGTTCCAGCGGGACATGGCCCCACCTCGGTAGGCCTGCAATGGGCAGCAGATGGCGTGGTGCCGGTCCACCGTCATGGCGACGATCATGTAGGAGGACGCAAACATGCCCACGATCTGCAAGTACTTGACGGAGCGGCACAGGAAGTCGGGCCCCTGGAACCTCTCGGTGATGTCCCATATCAGCTGGGGGAGAACCTGGTGACACGGAGTAAAGATGAATCGGAATGAGAGAAAAAAACAACAATCCTTCTCTTGTTTTTTATATATTATATTACTGTTACCGACAGCCCATGATGCATCTCTTGACGCATCTCTTGCACAAAGGGCTAGTAACTGTCAGATATTGTAAACAGACCCGCGACTGTTGTCCAGGCTCGTAATGTTACCCCGCTGGCATTTCATCTGCCACATAAAATTTCATTTTAACTTTTAATAACCATTCCGGTCATTTTATGACATGTCCAGGACACTCTCAGAGTTCTTCCCTTGCTATTCGTGCTCCATTTAAAAAATAATGAATCATGCAGCATCCAAATTCCAGACTTCCAGTCAGCCGTGCTGTGGCAGGAAATGCCTTTTCTAATGAGGTTTACTGGTTTGTTAGATTGTAAATGGGCGTGACAGTTTGGTGTAAAATGGGACTTTTCCGGATACTCTCATCAGATGTTAACCTTAAAAAGATCTCCGGGCAGGAGGTGCACAGCCTCACACGGGGGAACCAGGAATGTGTGTGCAGCTGCGCTGTGACTGGACGTGGCAGCACTTAACACCTGCTCCTGCTGCTGTAAACACCTCGAAAAGCAACAAACGTCATCGTTCAATGCTGATGGAGGCGCTGCATAAGCCTGAGGGGCTTTGCAGAAACAGTATATATTAAAAAAAAAAAAAAAAAATTAAAAAGGCTTGAAGCATAAAATATATCTTTGGACCTTTTTGGTGGAATTTTCTATACAGCTACACATCATGGTAGAAAAGAGGGAGTGTGAGGCTGTTACCATGGACAGCTCCTGCCATAAACAGGTGAGAGCAACTGCGTTGCCAAACAGTTTCTAGTGTCGTGGCAACAGCCGGGCTAATTCTTGTACTCGGCTGTTAATTTTTTCCAATGCAAACCATTTCATGATGTCATGTTTAGCCCACCCTGAATACGGGGTGTATTAACACGCCATATGACCCACAGTATGACACTACGGCTTGAGAATCCATAGAGAATCACACTTACACATCACCTTTATATGAGTGACCTCATTTAGATCATAATTACGACTAAGTAACTATTAAGGTCACTGATACTATCAAAACATACAAAACAGGCAATTTTAAGATATTCCGCAACAAAGTTTTAATAAGTCCACCAAAAGTACTGTGAGAAATTTAACTCTTGTCCAAAGTGGTCCAATAAACTGCATTGTTGCTGATTTGTACACAAGACCAACGAGACGATAACAAAACACACTATTGAAATATTAAATAATTAAACAATTGAACATGTTGGCGCAGCTGCTGCACCAATGCACCATGGTATTAACATTTTATCTTGCAGATGATTCGGCAACTAAATCATCGAGATCTGATTGGCTGGCGTAACTAACTGTGTTCCATTCAATCACAGCGGACAGGAGCCTGCTATGTCGGCTTAAGGCAGGTTTCATTGAACCTGGCAACACAAGCTAGCTGAATAACGATTGGATAAAAACTCTACCGTAATATTTGACAATGGAATCAGTGCAACCAAGTGGATATCATTTGATGTGAAAAGAACAGACTATGGAGAGTCTTTATTATTATATTTACGGTAAAATGTACTTTTCTAAGTAAGGTTAGGCCAGCAGAGAGCTACTGCCATTACGTCACTTTGCTTGATACCCGCCGAGTCAGCTGACCTGGAACAGGGCCACCACCAGGTCGGCCACGCACAGGTTGACCATGAAGACGTGCATGGGCGCGTTGTGCTTCCTCCTCCTCAGCAGCACCCACAGCACAAAACCGTTCCCCAGCGTAGTGAGGGCCAGCACCAGGCCCAGCACGGCGATCTCGGCCCGGGCCAGGCCCAGGTCCCGCACCCTGGACTGCACGTGCGGAGGTGTGGTGGCCGAGCTGTTGTCGGGGAGGAGGAGCCCGAAGAGGGAGCCGCCGCCGTGGGAGCCGTTGAGGGCGTGCAGCTCGGAGACGAACAGCGGCGATGCTGCCGCCGCGGAGAAGTTGCTCCTTCCGCCGCCGGCCGTCACAGAGGAGAGACCCAAGGCTTCCCAGTCCGTCTCAGCGCTGATGCTTTCCATTCCTGAAAGAGAAGCATCGGCGGTCACACCCAGCAGCTCCGTCGGTGGGTAGAAAAAATAGGGCGAATGAATAAAAAAACCAAAAAAAAAACAACCCAAAGCCCTGTGCAAAAACAAGCAGCGGGTCACAAGACCTGCTGCCATTTCAAACAGTTCAATCTATTCTTTTTCCTCTCTCGTCTGATCCAAAGATATCGGTGTCATGCCCGTTCCATTTATTGAATTTCCAAGAGCCCCCACCTCAAAAAACGGTCAGCTGAGCGTCGCTCCTCGTTTATCTGATGGCAGAGAGCCACTCTGTCTCTTTTGGAGCGCATGCTGCCGCGGAGGGGCCGCTCATCAAAGGATCTGCTGTATTTTCATGGCCTTCCTTCACGAGGAAGAGGCACACTTCTTTTTGTTTGTCCAATTTTGAAACAGCTGAAAATGTAACAGGAACTGAAACTGTTTTACGATACGTCTAATGCGTTTGTAAGACGCAGGAAGAATCTGCCGCTCCGTTTTTCCAGAGCTCCAAGTCCCGTTTAATGCGAATTCCATGCATGTCACTTGCCTTCTCAAGTTTGATACCACGTTATTATTTTTTTTCTGCTTGTGCCGCCACTCGCTCCTCTCATTTCATGCTTTAACTCATTCCTGCTTCCCACCTCCCTGACTTGATGCTGCTAGACCCGGCCCGGCCCGGCCCGCTCCTCTTCTCCTCTCACACTTGTGAAACGACTCAGTCCCGCTGAGTTTTATGCTTATTTCCCCTTTTGCGTGTGAATAAACGGATTCGAGGTGGCAGGAATGAGAAGGCAGTTTGTACAAATAGCAGCATGACGGTGAACTGGGGATTCCACGAAAGGAAAGCGAGGAGAGAAGAAAGAGAAGAAGGTTTTGGGAGGGGAAAAATGCCGTGAGCAGGTAGAGCGTCGAGGACGATACAAGCACCGTATTGATTCTGCTCTTCGTGCAGCGGGTTCGGTGTGAAGTGTTACAAATTTCTACTTGTTAAAAATGGAAAAGGCACCGCAGGCATGTCAGTGTGGTGGACAACAGGCGCAGTTAAATTGCAAAATAAGCCGTTCTCTGTGTTCCAGTGTGCCTGCGCTTATCAAAATGCCTCATAAATACCGGTTAAAAAAACATTTAACTGGAGAAGACAAAAAGGCAAAACCAAAAACAAACACCAAGGGGGTAAAAAAAAAACAAAAAAAAAAAACAAGCTGCTGAAAGATTGCCTTGTTTGTGTGCTTTTATAATCTCTGGTTTCACACCTTGGGACCATAAAAAAAACAACATCCATCCAGAAGAGATAAGCTGTAACTCCCCGTGCAAAGTGTGCTGGCTGTCTCAGAGAGTCGTCGTATTATGCAAGAATAATTGTAGCAAGATTTATTTTAAAATCTTTGTCTGGCCTGTCAGTGAACTGCCCCAGAAATGAGAAAAATCCGTCCTGGGCTTTTATTTCTCGCTCCACTTCTCAGGAGGAAGTTCCAGAAAGGCGCCCTCTGTGACATCACAAGGGGAGCCTCAAGGTCGCATTTGTCTTCACCCCTTTGAAGCCTGGCGTAAAACACAGGGCTAAGCTGTGTGCCGATTTCTGTTCATCTGGTGAGTCTGACGAATCCCAAAAGTATGCGGCGTGTCGCCACACAGTGTGCCCGCTGGCCCATCGATTTGGGCGTCATCAGTCATCTGACGTACACGTTGTTCAGATGTGTAATCAGTCCATCCATGACTGCTTTTATTAACAAGGAACAGCGAGTTGTCAGTGTGCTTTCCAGTGATTTATCCGAATCAGAATCAGATTTAGTTGCCAGGTATGTGCAAACATACCAGGAATTGGACTCGATTGCTTCTGTCTCAGACACGTGAGGGAACGACAAGCAGACATCAGGCATCATGGCTGCCGTTCATACTGGAAAGATCTTTGATTTTAAACAGCAGCAGGAACAGGAAGTAAAACAGCTCAGCTCACGGTCATGTGAAACCGTCACGACGGACGCTTTTGCGTAGACTCTGCCGCCGAGACGCGACGCGGCCGCCCTTCGCCGAGCGCTCTCCGCCGCTGAGGTGCGATTCACATCATGAATGAAGCTTCCTTTCGTACGCTGTCTTTGCTGAAAAGGAATGCTGTTCATTTTTAGTGCATGACCAGCTGGGGCTCTCCGCCCGGCGCTCGCGGTACCGAGCCGAGCTTCTGCTTCTCCTCAGTGGGTCCGAGGTGCAGAGCGAGCGAGTTGCCATAAACGGTTAAAACAGCAGCAGGCGCTGCGTGCCTGCGAGGAGGCCTACACGCATGCATGTGTCGAACGCAGCTCAAACCCTGTTTGTGCACTTTAGGCCGGAGTAATATTCCCTCTCATTATCTGTTGTCTGACTTTCCATTTTTTTCCCCCTTTAAATTCTCTTTCAAGTCGGCTTCTTAATTAGACGCTATAAGACAACGAGGCCTTTTCTCCTCCAGGAATCTCGCAGCCCCTCTTTGTCGGCACCGGAGGAACCTTGTGTCCTGATCTATAATTACGCCACGTTTCATCAGAGGATTCTTTGTTCCGCTAAGTACCTATATGACCAGGGCAGCACGAGGAAGAGAGTCCACAGGACCGAGCGTCGCTCGGGTCGAAACGAGACTCGCGGTCCGTCTGACAGGCGAGCAGCAACGCCTCGAAGGAACAAATCCAAGACGTGCTGAGTCATCTCCAGGATTCATGCAGGAGGACACATTTGTAATAACTGTATTCTGCGGCCGTTCGTAAATCGAAAAGCATGTTTTGAGGCCCTTTCCCCCCTCCCTGGGATCACGAGACAGGAGATTGCTCCATCCCGCAAGCAACGGCTATTTTTCTCCCTTCTTTAGAAATTCCAATATAGCTCCGTATTTTTCCAAAAGTCCTAAAGGACAAATTTATTTTTTTACCCCCCCCCCCACTCCCGGTAATATATGCTCGCGTCCGTATTCGCACGACTCCCGCGTCCAAGAAACCAAGACGGATGGGCTCCGAGTTGCTCAACTGCTCCGTTACGGGAGACCTGCACATGGCTCAAAACTCCTGGCAGCTTCCTTCCTTCCTTCCTTCCTTCCTTTCAACCTTCCATCCTTCCTTCCTTTATCCTCAGAGGAAATTTCCTTCAGCTGACTTCACGCCGAGAATGTAAATATTTCGTGCAGAGCTGTGCTGGATGCACTTTAATGTATTCCTTTCTGTAGTCCGTCTCTCTCTCTCTCTTCCTCCCTCTCTCTCTCTCCCCCTCTCTCTCCCTCTCTCGCTATATTTAAGAAATGTATTCTGATCTGCGTTGGCTCACTAATGGCACGAGAGCAGCGCGCCGCTCTCCATCTGTCTTAAGCGACTCGCTGAGCACAAATTATTCAGCCGCTCCTGCCCTCTGGACGGACTGACAGAGGAACTAGGTCCTCTAAGTAGCTGCTGCATTTACTGCCACCTCGTTCTCTTTACTTTGGAGCTTTCACTGTGATTAACGCCGGAGTCAATTTTGTTCCCTTTTTTTTCCTCCTTTTCCTTTTAGTGCAAAACTGTGTGTGCAAATCATCCATTTTCATGTCCAATTCATCCCCTGGCCCGAGGGGACAGGAGCAGCTTGTTAAAGTGAGCGAAGCAGAGCGCGATGGCCACAGGCCACGTCTATCATTTCAACATCTCCCAGGTCACCTTTCAGCAAAGTTGTTTCCCTCAAAGTGTCCCAAAGTATTTTACGCACTAGTGATCGCGGGTTGAATCTTTTAAAATAGTCAAACGCCGGGTTGTATTTAAATCACAATTTGTTCTAATAAAGATAGCGAGGAGATTCGGAGGAGCTTCGACTGACTGTTTTTTCAGTAGGTTCCTGTGTAAAAGATCTCGGCGTCCTTTTTATTATTCAGCGTTGCCACCCGCACACGTCATGCGCATCGTAATGCCTGGTTTGTTAAGTTGCCTCTCTCGTCCTTGGGATCTCGCTTGTACAATTTTTTTTTTTTTTTTTTTTTGAGCCCACACAGCCAAACTAGGTGTCAGCGGGGGAATCGTCTGTCAGCCGAACTGAAATATAAAGATCAACACCTTTTCTGTCCTGCCACAGTAAAAAAACACAGCTATGTTAGGTTTTTTTTTCTTTCTTTTTTCCAAGCGGAGCGGCGAAGCAGAGCAGCTGGCGAAACGACAGGCTGCAAATCATAGTAATGAAAATGAATGGTGACTTTTAAAGAGTTCGAGAGAAACTCTCATCAGCCACTTTATTAGGTACACCTTGGTACGTACCGAATGAAGTGGCCTGTGAGTGCAAACACGTACCCACTGCTTCAAGGTTAGCTCAGAGATGCTACTCTTCACATCTTAGAGGTCATCTCACTTCCTGTTGCCTGACCATTGGTCTCAAACCAGTCTGGCCATTCTGACCTCTGACCCCTGAGCTCAACAAGGCGGTTTCTTCCCTCTGCACAACTGTTAACCCTACTGGCGGTAACACTCCAGTACAGCCGCCCGCCTGGCACCAACCACCATGTTCACCACGTTCACGGTCATTTAAATCTCCTGTGCTGGAATCCAATCCAGTAAACCGGGCCCACTTCTACTGACGTGGCCTCAAAGGTTAAGCTGTAACTGCTGGCCAACGAGAGAAACCATAAAGGACTGCTGGCTTCCTGCCTTTTTCCCCCCCACTGTGCTGATTTGCTGTCTTCTGCACGGCAAGGAAAACACATTTCTCAGTTTTCACGTTTCTTTTCTTGTTCTCTTGCATTCAAAGACGCAGTCGACACGAGTGCGCGGGGTGGACGGCGCTCGAGCTAATCAGAGCGCAGTTGTGAGTTGATGTTGGCAGCGGCGGCAGCAGCAGCAGCAGCAGCAGCAGCTGCAGTAGCAGCAGCAGCAGCACGCTGAGTGTTTGTAGATTGGTCCAATAATCCCGGCTTAATGAGGAATCTCCCGCTTCCTCTTGTCTTGTATTTGCACGTCAGTCCCCTCATTAGTCCCTCTGTATCTGATTGGGCTTCCTCCTATCACTGTTAAACTTTGTGCCCTCATTAGTCAGACCTGTTGATTAGTTTACCTCGCTAGTTCCCGTCTTGTTTTTTTCTTTTTCGATGTTCCATTTAAATTTTTAAATGTCTCGTCAGCGTTCCAACCTCCCCGCCGCCCCTCGCCCGCCCGCTTCCGTCTTATCCAATCATCTCATGTCATGTCAGGTTTAGGACAGGAACTGGCAAGAATCCAGCTCCAGATTCGGCTGTCATGCTCCTTTGAATTTGAATCAACGGGCTCGTTAATAGACTTTGGTAGCAGGCAGTGAAATCTAAAAGGTTGTCCGACTCGATCCGCAGCTAAGGTGACCGAAAAATAAAAACACAGATTCAAATATTAGATCTCGCCAGGCAACCGACAGCTCCGGCTGCTTATTGTTGTCGACTCATTTTTCTTTATCACCAGCGCAAAGGATTTTTATTAGCATGTAAATCAATAGGTTCTTACACAATAACGCCACAAGATGAGTCATGTGGGCCGCACTGTATTTCATCTGCATGATAAAGCAGATACGAGCGCTTGTTGTGCTCTGCCGGACTCCACATGCAGCTTTAATAGGCCCCCCCCCCACCCACCCAAATGCTGCGGCTTGAATCTGAGTGAGGTCTTTCAATAACACGCCGACGGACACAGTGAATTCTATATTTTCGCAGGGAGCTCCGACTGAATCTAATAAAAAAAAAGACATTTTGACAGCTGTGGACCCTCGACGTCTCTCTCTCTCTCCCTCTCTCCCTCTCTCCCTCTGTCTGTGTGCCACAAGCCGCCCACGACGGAGGTGAAAGTAAACAAATTCTTTTTTGCCCTCTTGCCTAAATATCCCATTAAACGTGTATCATGTGGGCCCACACCTCATTGAGCACGCTGATACAGTCATTACTGTCTGTCTGTGTGTGTGTGTGTGTCTGTTTTGCACGTTGATGCGGTCATTACTGTGTGTCTATGTGTGTGTGTGTCTGTTTTGCGTGTGACAGAGACAGCTCAGTTTTTTTTTTGTGCTCACAAACACACACCACAGTTTATTTTCACAATACGGCAACAGGAAGAGGGCAGAAGAACTCAAGAAGGTTCAAGTCTTATCAGCGCTGATAAAAAAAAGCCGGTTCATAAGAACGCCGACTGTTTTGCCCTTTATGTATCATTAACCAGCGCGCTGCCAGCGAGCCTGCTCCCCTCCAACCCCCCCCGACCCCCCACCCCCCACCCCCCCCACCTCCACCACTCCCACCCCCCATCCCCTCCCAAGACCAGGGCCGGCGTTTCAATTCAAAAAAAATCCTCCCGTGGTAAATGGAAACTGGGCCGCGGCGTCATTAATTATAGCACGGCAGAGCCGTTTGTAAGTGGCCGCGTCGCAACTGTGTTGAATAATGAAATGGTGAAAAGAACAAGAAAGCATAAAAAAAGGGAGATCCCACTTAATTGACCGTATATGAAAAACGGAACAGAACAGCATGAGGCATTTTTTGTTTTTGTTTTTTTTTTTGCATTATTTGCATTGCACTCGCATACGCACAACGGCCACAGAGCTGACGAAAAAATCCTGTTGAAGCTCTGGTCAGTCATAAAACATCATTCCATCGAATCCTGATGGGAGTTTTCGTGGCCGCTGCATCGGTGAGAATTAAGGCTTCACTCTGTTTCTTTCCAAGCTTTTATCTCCCTTCACACTCCCATGCGTACTGCGTGCTACTCTACCCTAGTTAATCACTTTTGTCCAACAAATCTTCAGGAGTCTGCCTCATAAATCAGAGAAGTTTGAAGAAATAAAGCCACAAAAACACGACGGCGAGGTTTCCTGATACGTCACTTTAAAGGGTTTGACTTGTAAAAAAACCAAACAAGCAGAGGTCGCAAACGCCCTGCACGCACACTCGTAAAAGAGAGGCACCCCAAGGTGAAAACACACTGTGCACCTTTTATGGCTTCTCACCTTGTTGTCAGTGCATGGTAAGCTTTCTCACGCGTGTCCTTTTCTCTCGGCGCTCCGCTCCCGTCACAGTGGCTAAGGGACAAAAGCATGAGGAGCTGTAACCATTACACTCCATTAACATTGCATGCAGGCTCACATTAACAACCAGCTGCCTGGAGGTCTTTTTTTTTATTCAGAAAGAAACACAGCAACATTTAGTTTCATGTCAGAATGTATTTTTTGTGTGGTACTCTGATATCAAACCCAAATGTGGCGCTTTGCACTCAACGCTGTCAGCGTTTGAGGCGACAGCATCAGGACTGAGTGGCAACGCACGCAACAATAACTCAGGCGACCGAGTGCCATCAATACGACACATAGTGTTGTCTTAATAGATGTTAATAGATGTGACATTACCTTTTAGAAGGTTGCTGTGAAGATGGGTGTGTGTGTGTGTGTGTGTGTGTGTGTGTGTGTGTGTGTTAGGCATTTTACCTCTCTGTTTACATTATATAAGCTTGTATCCATTCCAGAGGCTCATTAATTTAATATGAGGGATTACTCTCAAGTGTACCATATATGTTTAATTTGCTTGCACACTTGTGGCGCTCCCTTTTGGGGCCTTTCCTTAAAGAAAATCCACACATTTTCTTTTATTTTTTTTGTTTTAGCTTTATTTTTCTGCAGAATACAGTAATAGCTGTCTGTGGATTAAAGCAGAAAAATCGGGATTATTCTAAAATTGACCGTGACGGAATCAAAAATATGACTGGTGCTCTTGGCGTTACGGGATACCTGAGGGGGGAACAGAGTGATGACCTAGATTGCTGCATAAACAAATAGACCCACAGAAAATACGGCCAAGTTTGAGCTCCCACAGACAAGTGAAAAGTTCCACGGGAGAAAGTCTCGCGTGTGGACCAATATCAGAGCATGCACGAGCGTATGTGTCAACAAAAACGCTTTCAAAATAATCATACAAATATCAATCCAGCGTTGCAGATCTGCAGAGTAGGATAAAAGCACTCACTCGTAATCTGCTGACCAGAAGCTTTTCAGGGCACCAGCCGCCGCTAGCACATCTCCAGCGCTGTCACTCCCGCTCCATCAGAAACCTGAGTGATCCGGGAGGTAAATGTCACTGAGTCCCCCCCACACCCACCCCCACCCCCTCTTTTGATTCTGTCAGGGTGACCCCCCCCCTCCCCCTTCCTTTCTCTCTCTCTCTCTCTCTCTCTCTCTCTCTCTCTCTCTCTCTCTCTCTCTCTCTCTCCCCTCGGAGCGCGCGTCCCCCCCCCCGCCGCGTGCCTGTTGACAGTGGCGTCCTTGCCGCCTCGGCGCTCACCGGTTTGAATCACAGTAATCCGTTTGATGGCCGCGCGCGCCCCGGCGCCGTGTGCGTCACGCTGCCCTCCCTTGCAAAATGTGGCTTGCGCCTCCAGCACCACCAGCAGAAATGAATCTCCGCTGCGGCTCCTCTTACTCCCCCCCGCCACCCACTATCCCCTCCCACTGGGTCAGGCAGCCGGTCCCTCTATAGGGCCGAGGGTGGAGCGAGGAGCCGGTTATGCATACCTATGAAATGCATGCGTGCAACTCATGTTTTGAGGTTAATGTTTGAGCGCGCGGCGCGGGAGGAGTGCAAGAGAGAGAGAGAGAGAGAGAGAGAGAGAGACGGCGGCTACTGCCCAGCCAGACCCCCCCCCCCCACACACACACACACACACACCCTCCACCACCTAGTTGTCGTGTGCAGCGTGTGCATCTCTCTCTTTTATGAGCTCTTTGAGTTTTCACTCGAAGACACCCAATCCCCCGCACCACCACCTTTCCCCTTTGTTTTGCACTCTCTGCCTTTCCATCTCCTCTGTTATTGGCAGACAAGGGCTGGTGCACTTCAACCCATCCAGGAACGCCAAACTGGCTGAGTCAGCTGGGCCATAGGCGGGTCACACCCTTTTCTACTTGGTGTACACACACACAAGCACGGAGTTGTTGGGGCCGCTGCAAGTGAGGCTGTTACGTTCCCGAGTTAGTCCAGGGGAGGTGGGAAGTAACAATGGAATGAAAACATCGGGAATGAAGCAGCGAAAGTTCTACGTAAAAGACAAAAGGAAAATTTATTCAACAAGCATAAAAAGAGGCTACAAAACCAAGGATTACTCTTAGGTAATCGAAGAGCTGGTCAGCTAAACGTAAATAGGTGACGCTGAATGAAAAACAACCTCCCCTCCTGAAGAGCATGAAACACCAGCACACCAGCACGCCGACTGCGAGCCGGCGGGGAGCGAGCGAGGGCAAGACGGAGAGAGCGAGAGAGCGAGAGAGCGAGTTCCTCTTCCTGCAGCCTTTTATGTGATTGCACATTTGCCTCACTGGTGCAGGTAAATGGATGAAAGGCTACAAAAAGAGAGAGAGAGAGAGAAAGAGTGAGAGAGAGAGAGAGAGAGAGAGAGAGAGAGAAAGAGAGAGAGACAGAGACAGAGAGAGAGAGACAGAGAGAAAGAGACAGAGACACAGAGAGAGAGAGAGAGAGAGAGAGAGAGAGAGAGAGAGAGAGAGCATCCTGCAAACAAATGAGGACCTGAATATTTACTTACACGCAGGGCCACTATGACTGAGCTCAGTTGGGGCCCTTTCCCTTCCAATACACACAGATCATATTAAGCTAACATGTTTAATAACCCCCGCCTGTACGCTTGCTTGGCAGCATGTTTAACTCCAGTTGCGCTCGGTTGCCTCGAGACTTGAGAAGCAGGTGACCTCGGCGTCGCTCCGCCAGCGTTCTGCCGCCAGCGTTCTGCCGCCATCAGCACATCGGTCACCTCGTCGGTTCACGTCAGCAGATTCCAGCTGCTGAAGGGCCACCCTGGTGCTAATCCCCGCCTTCTGACGTCCCGCTTGATCTCGCGTCTTTCACATGAGCCTCCGTGTGGCGCTAACGCCCTCCCCACACCCAGGACCCACATTCCAGGCTACTGTGGGTACCTGGCGGTCGGTGCAACACGGCCGCCTCCTCACACGCCAACCCGCCCAGCGTCCAACATGGCGGCGTGTTCATTTCAGGGGAGTCCTGGTCCTCTCACCTGGTGCGTACACCGAAAAAGTCCACCATGTTGAAATGGCTCAGCATTGCGCGGCCCACAGAGCGTGTGCAGTACTTTCACTTCCCATCATGCCTCTGTAACTCACGTGATGAACGCATCAGCCAATCAGAAAAAGCCGCGGCACAGCAGGTACGACGCCGTGACGTCACACTGGGATTTTCTTGTCTTTATACATTTTTTTTTTTAGAAAGATTGAAAGTCCATGAGTTAAAAATATACAATAGAAAGATTTATTATGATCCATGTTTCAGGTTGGAGGCATCCTGTCAGCCGTTCCAAAGGCGTTTTTTATTTTTGTATCGCGTCCGATAAGGAAAATGCTATTTAGGCCGCATAGGGTTATTTTGGCTGCAGTACCTTATGCGGCCACTGGTAGAAAAAAAATTGCTTCACTTGTTTGTCATCAGCGAGTTCATGTGATCTCTGCAAACGTCTTTGTGTGTCCAGACTCTCGTAAACACATGCTTGCACGCCACAGGGAAGGACTCGCACTCGTTAGAGGTCACGCACACGCTCGCATCGAGCTCTTTCAAGTTCACGCACTGCACACACAGATATTGAAGCAAACAGTCAATAACATGTGGCCAAATTTATCCCAACGGGTTGCTTTTTGGTTTCGCCTCAATTCTTTTCTCCTCTTAAATGCTTAAGATAGCACTGCGGCTCATTGATAATTTTAAAACTATTATATCATTCCCATTCAGTAGCTGCCAGCACCACACACCCACACACACGTACACCCTTTCGTGTCCACCCACGGGGCGCGCTGGTACTCATTGATCCCCCAGCCAGCAGAGACGAAACAGTCCCATGATGTAAGAAGAATTTGGCCGCGTTCCCGCAGCAGTGCCTCCAGGTTCACATCAGATGTCTCCCATAGTCTGGAGCAGGTGGTGGCAGCGTCGGGTGGGGGTGGGGGTGGGGGTGGGGGCGGATCCGTGAGCTCCCTGAGAATCGCTCTAACCTGATTACACCGGCTCCTCTGGTCTTAGAGGACGCTTTGTCTCAAAGCGCCAAAGCTGCAAAATGAATCCACAAACTCACTTTGGCTCCCGTACGAGCGCCAGGGGCGAGGGAGGGAGGGCAGAGCGAGGAGGAGGCGGAGGAGGAGTAAATGTAAATGTAAATGTGCTTTATTTATATGGCCCTTTAAAACATCCTTTCCGTGAACCAAAGTGCTTTACAACAGATAATGAATAAAAGGGATAAAGAAAAGCAATTAAAACCAATAAAAACACTATAAAAACAGAACAGTAAAAGCAATAACATAGAGCAAAATGAAATACGATAAAAAGGATACAAAATGTCAACATGCTAATGGGTATTAAAAGCCTCCCTAAATTAGTAAGTCTGGATTTGAAGATCCCCAGATCAGCAATAAGGCGCATTTCAGCAGGGAGCTTATTCCAGAGCCATGAAGATGAAGTGGTTGCTTTTGTGGTGTTGAAAATCAGTCCGCGTGCCGTCAAAAGAAGCGCACAAAAACAGAAGAGACGTCACCAACATTGTTGTTGTAAGTCAGGAGTGTAACATCTCCGAGAGAGAGAGAGAGAGAGAGAGAGAGAGAGAGAGAGAGACAGAAAGAGAGTGCCAGTTTAAAAGGAATGTGAGGACCTTTAAATATCTCCATCCATGACTAGATTTTCCCTCTGAGACCTCTGGCTGCACATTCTCCCACATGTCGGGGCAAATTTCCAGCCGTTGAATTGTGCCAGAAATTTTACAAAAAAAAATGAAAAATGACAGCTGGTTTCCTCTGAGCGGGAGTCTCTTCTGCAAAGAGAAAAAAAAAATCACTAATTCTCCTCATGAATTGCCTCATTTGAGCAAAGGTGATGACAGCAATGATGCATCTTGTGCGCCGGGGATGGGTTCCTGTAGCCCCCCCCCCACCACCGAATAAAATCCTCCGACATGGACATGATAAAGACAAAGACTGAAGCGCTGAAAATCCAGAAACTCTCGTCTGGTCCAAGGTCACTGGCGTTGTCTCCCGGATCTGTCAGACACGGCAAACATGGTTCATTTCAACCTAAACGGGAAGAGATTGGGCTTGGGTGGAAGCAAGGAATCCAATAGGAGCCATCGGTCTTCGTGCAGGGGTGGGGGGTTTAGAAAAAAACCCAAAGTAGGCCATTCTTAAGTCATGGAGTACATGCCGCGGCGCTGAAAAACACCTGGTCCAATAAGCTGGCCTGGTGCTGAAGGGTTTGGGAGGCATCTGAGGGAAACATTAAGTGCAACGAGCGAAAGACGTTTTTTGGATTCGCTCTGTGTGAATCCATATTAAACAGGCGCAGGATTATTGCGGCGGACGGCATCGCGCCAAGGAGCGCGCAGTTTTATTTCTATCAGAGGCCCCCGTTACTGGCGCCGTCCGCAGAGCTCTTTTCCATTAGCGCCACAGTTGCGAATCAACGGGAACATCCAAACAGTTTCCTCACCGGCCGACCTGAGCGCCATGGCGAAGCCTCGATGGCCAGTTGTTAAACGCTGCAGGGGGGTTTTTTCGTTTTTCATTTCATTCCATTTTTTTCTGCAATTTTGCAACTGGCCGAGCATCACAAACAAAGACTTCCATTCCGGTGTGTTTAAGTCTCAGATAAAAAAGAGGAAAAACTCCACAAAAGACAGACGTGCACCGCTCTTTACCGTATTTGCGAAAAGCCAAACGCTACCAGCGGGAAAATGGAAATGCTGATTTCCGAGGCAGAGTTGCCGGGATTTGGTAGTGAAATTCTAGCGCCCTGCTTTGCTTGAAAAGATGCCTGAAATTTCAAGCCTTTTTTGGCGCTGCTACTTCCATTGCTCCTTCAACCCCCCCACCGCAGGTATGCCTCTCTTCCAAGAGCGGAAGGGTTATTATTGCCGTCACCCTTCTGCTCCTGAGCCCACGTTCCCGGCTCTGACTCCAGCGCTGAATTGATGACCGTGTTGTTGTGCGAAATGACTGAGAATCAGGTTAAAAGCCAGCGGGGTGGCTGGCGTTCTCCACCTCTGATGGGACAGCAGCTGCTCGGCGCCGTTATCCCCTTAATCAGATGGCTTCACTCGGCATTAATAAAAGCACCGGCGTGCCAATCAGCACACGCTGCTCTCAGCGGCAGCCGCAGCAGCAGCAGCGGCAGCAGCAGCTCCGTCAGACAAAAAGACAGCGGCCAGGCTTTGACATTTGAATGCAGCTCCAGGCGGAAGCAGCTCACGACACGCGGCGGCCGCCGATAGAGCTGCGGTTGAACCGCCAATCAGAAGGGAGGAAAGTGGGGAGGAAGTTTTGCCTGATAAGAGCGGAAGGCTTTGAAATGGCAGATGACTGCAGAAGCAAGGGAACTTCCTACATTTGACTTCCAAATTACGACGAGCCGGAACCATTTGCAACAGGGTTTTTTGTTTTTTTCACTTCTCGCAGGTAGGGTTAAGGTACACGGCTAGGGTGAGGCATGGTAGATAGAATGGGTGTGGGAGAAGAAGAAGACGAAGACGAAGAAGAAGAAGAAGAGGAAGAAGAAGAAGAAGAAGAAGAAGAGGAAGAAGAAGAAGAAGAAGAAGAAGAAGAAATAGCATCAATGCAACACTTTGCATTTGCTAGTGGTTGCAAACTCTCTCAAGAAGTATGATTATTTTGCCATTCCAATCTGTATTAACCCTGCACCATTTAATGTGTCAACCACAAGCAGCGGTGCGAATCGAAATGAACCATGTGGTTTGCTGCGGCAATTTCAACATGAGTACATAAAGCCTCATTCTTTTCAACAGGCTCCTGAAATGCTTTGTATCACAAGCTCGCTTGTGACGGATGATGTAAAGCAGTGTGATCGATGTGGGGACAAAAAGCCACTTATTAACCAGAGTTTTTTTTTTTTTTTTTTGGCTAGACGTGACACTGGCTGTAATCCACCTCAGGAATTCTTTTTTCGAGCCACGAGCTCCGAACATTAATATCAGCCACAAAGAAACTGCAGGCACTGCGGCTCTGTTAAAGAGATGGATGGACCGTGACATATTAAGAGAAGATCCAAACCAGCGAGTACGGAGTTATTGCGGCAGAGAGCTTTGCATAGGTTAATAGTATGTTATAAATTAAAAAAAAAAAACTAAGAAGAGGCTAATGTGGGAGATGGCGATAAACTGAGTCATGGTGTGTTTTTTTTTCTTAGAGCCAAGATGGATGTGAGCTGAGGTTTATCCAGAGAGAGCCACCATTTCTCAGCTCGGCCAGTCTGCTGTATGCATGCAAATAAGATGCTAATTTAAGTAGCACACCAACATATTTTATGAAAATCTTTATTTATTTATTTTTAAATCAGAGGTGGAAAAACATTTACAAATTATGTCTTTTTTATTTAGTATGTCAAGTGATAAGTTGAAAATACTACCAGGATTTAATCACTTGGTCTGTATTTCTTAAAAAAATAATTGCATTTTTTCAATTCAGTTAAAGGTCATTGGCACTATAAACTCAATAGATATCAAACTCCTTCTGACAGCTATATTAATTTCTATTATTATTAGCATGTGTTTGCCATTATTATGAGCCATAGGTTAACTGCTACAATGTATCGCAGCACTCAGAAAATGAATTAAAGAAAATGTTTGTGTGGACCGTGTATATTTTTCTTTGGACAGCCAATTAGCAGCCTGTGATGGCTGAATCACATCGGCTGCAGCGGAATACGTAAAAATAACAACAACCTAAAGCCGACTCGGGATTGCCTGCCTTGCATACCACACGGGCCCTCCTGCAAACAAGCACGAGAGCGTTGAGGAGTGAAAGTGCTTTTTCTGCAGGAACGGCTGCCAAATATTCAAACCTGCTGTTTTCATCTGCCCTTCTTCTCCTCATTGTGGCCCCTTTCTGTGTTGTTCCTGCAGAGGGCCCCATACTGTTGGCTGGCAGTGATGGATTTTCTGTGTACATACCAAACACACAAAAGGCTCAGATAAGGGAAGGATAAACAGCGCGGCCAATATATATATGGACGGCAATCCGGAGAGGAACCAGGTAGAGGTGATCGCCGCAAGAGGAGGAGAAAAATCTCATCGTTTTGAATTGGCATGAGGAGGTTTGAGAATATTTTTTTTTTTAATATTTTGTTCCACTCATGCAGACTGGAGGATTTGCCACGAGGGCCATCAATCAAGGACGGCCCGTCACAGAAATAAACTTCCAGAGGTCTCTGCCAGGGAATATTTTCTTTGTGCTTTCTTGCGTGCGCACACACCATCCATCCATCCTTCCCAGTAGAAGTCGGTGGGAGCGGAGGGGGATCTGGGGAGGCTGTAACTCAGTCGTGAAAGAGATGGATCTGAGGCGGTGGAATGGGAGATATCTGAATCCGCCCGTTAAAGAGGAGACACAAGAGTAGTGGTGAGGAGGAAGAGGAGGAGGAGGCAGTTTTGCGATTTAGTGAGCAGGGAGGCGAGACGTGAGGACACCACTGATTCGAGGGTCGAGTCTGCGGAGTCTCTGACGTGATTGTCCTGAAAAGATAACAACAACAGCAACAACAAGAACGTCAAAAAGGGAAGCCCGCAGGCTGCACGTGACGACAGCGGGGGGCGGCGCGGGTGTATGTACACAGAGTGCGCAGTGCACACGAGTTTCAGAGCACCACATGTTTCCATTCAGAATGGAGTTTGTTTAGAGTGGGCCGAGTGTGAGAAGTCGGCGTGCAGATGAATGGTTCTGTGTGCGTGTGTGTGTGTGTGTGTGTGTGTGTGTGTGTGTGTGTGTGTGTGTCCGTGCGTGGGTGTGTGTGTGTGCTTCAGGGGTCTCTGTGAAAAACTGGCAGTTTCAACAGATTTTCTGCCCCTGTTAGATGCTTCCAAGTTCTCAGTGTCGGCCAAACACCCTCCTATTGGACCCGGGCCCGCCTGCGTTTGCTCTTGAACTCAGGACATTTTTAGCTTTTAGTTCTATCATTAAATTTCAGGGTGAAGTTTAGAGACAAAGTATGAATTGTGGTTAGAGCAGAAGGGCTTGATTGTTGCTGTGTGCTCCGTCCTGAAGGTGCCAAAGAAAGTAACAAAATAAAGACTGTCACAAGATTTGCAGGCAATAAGTAAACAAACTACAAGAGCATATTGCATTCGCTTCGGGGGGGGGGGAGCTGCTTTTCGGGGTAATTTTTTCTGTTTTTCCGAGTAATATTTTTCTGTTTTTCTGACAAATATTTTACCCTGTTTTTCGTGGTAATTTTATCAGCCCTGTTTTTCAGGTTGCTTTTTTTCTGAATTAACGTCATATTTCGAAACCCCGTGAGAAAACAGTCAACCTGCAAGAGACTCCCAGTGGATCTATAATGACTCATGCTACTGTCCCGGCGCCTTTCGCTGCACACTGTGCGGATCCAGTATTTTCAGCAGTCTCCTGATCGTCTCTTGGGTCACCACGCAGCCAGCCTGAGTGCAGTTCAAATGCATTGTCTTGTATCCATGGAGCATGCCATATACATCCAACTGATCCTGAAGAAACATCACTATGTCGATGAGATCTGAATTAGCTTTCCTTCTGAACAACCGCAAAGTCCTCAGGTGCCTGCGTAAAGTCGACGAACTAATGGTAATACCATCAATGTGACTTAAAGACAGGACTATCTCCCAGTGTCTTAAACCCAGGTCTAAGTAAAACTTGATTAAACTAAACAAGCCGGCCATGTTTGTTTCCATTAAATCCAGCTCTCCATAAAGGAATGGATGCGATTGTTTCAGATGCGCTCTAAACTCGGGTAAAAAGATTGGTCCGATAAACAGAAAAGACATTTTTTCTGAAAAAAGCACTGGGAAAAATAAAAATCACTCAGAAAATCAGAAAAAAAGTTACCCTGAAAAAACTACCATAAAAATAAATTACCCCGAAAAACAGAAATAATTACCCTGAAAAACTTTTTTTTTCTAAGTGAATGCAATGCGCTTCCGTAACAAACCTAACCTCATCCAGTCAAAACCTATAACACACACGAAAAACATCCCCTGCTGTCACACGTTGCAAATGATTGTGTTATTCCAAGTGTTTAGTCAAGGTTTGGGGTCGAGCCTTTTATGGTGACAGAATGGAAAATGTATCAAAGACAGCGAAGACCGAGGGAAGAGTTCCGTGTGTATGTGTGCGTGCTGCAAAGGACATTGTGTGTTCAAAGTCATGCGCCTGCAGGAATCAATCTCTTATTCCTGTCTGTTGTGGGTGGTAATCTATGTGTGTTTGGGAGGAGGGTGAGGCTTTAAATAACTGCAAAATGTTGTCAAGCACCTTTTGTTACATTTTTTGGTGCCATATGAAGATTGATTTGATTTGATTTGATTTGATTTGATTCACGCGAGATGCATTAGACCAATTCGAGAGCGGCATCGGCCTTCCAGTCTCGTGCTTGATGGTGGCGTGGCACCAGAGGAAACGTTTCCCCAAATCCTTTGAATGACTTTGAAGTTTCCGTCCTGTTGTGAGCCAACAGACGATGTCTGGAAAGGGCCGACCAGCCTCCTGCCCGACGCTCTGAACATACCGATGTAAGGAAACCTGAGCTTTCCCCCGGAAAATCACACTTCTATCACATTAGCCCAAACAAGCACCAAGCCCAAAGTCATGTGTCGTCGCTGTGAAGGACTTATTGTCGGTTTTGGGTGCTCTAGGCAAAGTATAATTAAGCCGCCATATGAAATCCACTTGCCGGCTCAGGTGCTCAGGACTTGATTAATGCTTGATTGGTGAGAGAGAGAGGAGGTGGGGGGTAGGAGGGGATAGACGGAGGGTGAAAGACGTTGCCAAAGGTAAATACTGTACGTGACTGCAGTTCCAATAAGGGGGTGGAGGGCATAATAAAAGAAAGCGTTATGATGAAAGTTCCACACAAAGACTTTTGCAAAAGTGACTCTGGAAGAAGTATGTCATCAAATGAACACAACATCACCCAGACAGACAGACACACACACACACACAAACACACACAAATACCCAGCCACACACACACACACCCCCGCACACACACTTACTCAAGTGTCCTTCAAGTCACCGTTCATTTATGTCATATGAATAAATTGAGGGTCCCCCAGCTCCGAAAGCACAGCTCACACGTTCAAGGTGTGTGTTTGTGTATGCGCGTTTCCACGTGCACACGCTCACACGCCTGCGTACCACTTATCACGCTCGGAGCTGAGAGCACTGACGTCACGGCGCTGATGATAATTACGGCGATGATGTTTGTTTATCCACAGAGGTGGAAAGAAGCGGAAGGGGTTGGATGAAGGGGGGGGTGGGAGAGACGGCAGGGGTGGGGGTTGGGGGTGAATGGATGCAGTGTCGAGTGAGTCGCTGAGCCTACGGCGACGCAGGAAGGGAGGCGGGAGGCGCGGAAGATGGAGAGCCGAGCATCAGGAACTCAATAGTTCTCTGTGCGCAAAACCTCCAAGAGCCTCTCGTGGCGTGTTTACATGTCGCCGTTGACCCGAGACATGAAAAATGTTGTCACGTGTGATGGAGAGTTTCCTGAAGCCTCTGGACGTATTCGTCCGGGGAAAGAGCATTTTGGAAAGGTTTGATCAATGGCGAGGCCAAACTGGATGAGTTGGACAGCATCGGCATCGACACTTTAGCTAAGGTAGCGACAGCGCAAGACTTCCTGTTGCTGTCGAGCATCGACAGCTGTCTTGAGGTGACGGTCACAATAACCAAAAACTCCCACCCGCATTCATGCCAGTTAGCCTAACGCTCAAAAGCAAGAAGGCGAACCCGCAAACTCCACACAGAACCCCTCGGGTAGGGTTTAATCCTTGCTGTGAAGCAACCTTTAGCTAGCTCAGGCCACTACCGTGACATCAGTCAGCAGCTTGGCTAACAGTAGTGTCCTGATTTCTTTTCTTCGGCTTCCTCTGTGGCTTTTAAAGGAAACTGGCAGCATCTGCCTCCTGGTTTTGTTGCATCCAAAAGACAGCCGATAGGTTGCAGAATCCGGTGTTATTTTAGGATCGGAACAATGTTATCAAATGGAGGATGGCTCGGCAATGACCTGCGCGTGACCTGCTTCTGTTCATTCCCCCATTGTGATCATAACATCATAACAAACCAGCACGATATGAAAGTTCGTAGGTGAATATAAATGAAAAGCAGATTCAAATTTAGAGGCAGCAGAGGAGTTTCTGTGATCCAAAACACAACTGGACAGGCAATTATCCTCCTGTGTTTACTTTTGACATTAAAATGAGTTGTGGAAGCACGCTCAACCTGGGTCAGCTTTTTCCCAAAGTTAATCATCAATGTTTACCGGTCCTAATAACCTAATAAGACATGTTTAAATATAGGTGTAATTGTGGAAACAAACCATCATGGGCTGGGCGGTCTGAGTTAAAACTCTGCAAACATGGTCGGGAACAACCGCTTGTAAGTCCAGAACGCAGATGTGAGGGCAGCTTCCTGCGCCGAGAGCTGTTGAGGAGTTGTCTAAATCAGGCTGGTTGTCATTATCCCAAACGAGAAATGCTGAATAATCAGGGGGAAAGGCTGGGGTTCATGGAGATGAAGGAAAGCGGGAACCTTTATTGTCTTGTTTCCACTTCAAGAGGGTAATTATTTGGCAACGTGGATGAGTGCCAACAGAGGCCAAAGCTGGAGGAAAAGTGATGAGAGTATTTAAAGAGGAGGGAGGCTCGCAAACACGCACACACACGCACACACACACACACACACACACACACACACACACACACACACATAATGACAGCGTTTAGAGAAGTGTGTAGGAAAAGGGTTGTTCATCTCCAATATCAGTAAATGAAACATGAAGTATGTCGGCCACGAGGTGTCAGGTTGGTGGCCTTAGCTGAGAGGCTATTCTCCCAGTGTGGGCTGTCCTTTGGCTCGTGTGAATGAGGAGGCGCGTCTTATTGCGCTATTTTGTGTCCCCTCTGTCTTCTTCACTACTCCTCACAACCAGAAATTGATATCATAATGCTGCGGTGAAGGAGGTCGCCTGAGGCCTCATGGTCTCCAATGTGCCAGCGGAGCAAAGAGGGAGAATGAGCTGGTGGATCCAGTTTCTCCCTCCTTTTGTGTTTCAGTTCAAGTCGATTTTGCTACTTAAGAAAACAAGATGAGCCGTCAAAATATCTGTCATGCTTCTCTGATCATGGCCCGAAATGAAAAAAAAAAAAAAAAAAAAAGCACTCAATATGACTTCAATTTGGAAGGACAGATGACAGTACTGTTTCAGAATAAGACATCTCGCTCAAAGTTTAAGCAACACAGTTGAAAGGCCAAAGATTCCAAACCACTGCTCAGGCGACTGATTTGTATGCTGCTGCTTTCTGGCTGCCTCAACATGTTTTTTTCCCATCGCTTTATTTTCTTTTCTACATTTTTTGTATCTTGTCTCAGAGACTTTGCGTGTGCATTTCTTTGTGTGCACGTTGTGTTCTCACTGGCGCCTTTTGATTTTCTGCGATTGGGTTCACAGTGGGAGTAAATCATGTTTGCATCACTTGGAGATCTTGTTAACACATCACATAGTATCGTATGGCATCGTATGGTATCGTTTAGTATCGTTTGGTATCGTTTGGTATTGCATCTCATCATATGGTATTGTATCATATCATATTGTATCATATCGTATCGTCTGGTATCGTATTGTCTTGCAATGCATCGTATCGTATCATATTACATTGTAATATATGATATAGATGATATATCATATATCATCTGATATTGTATCACATCGTAAAAAGAGGGGTTGAGAATTGGAAGCGTGCCTGTATCTGCGCTCACGTGGACACTGAATGGTTGCTTTCATGCGTGTTTGCAGTCACACAGTGATTGAGTCTGAGCAGATGTGAGGTATGTTCTGCACAATGAGCATGTTTATGGCGGCATTCCCATGGTATCCTATACAGTTCCTGGGGAGAGGAGCGTAATCGGGGCCATGGAAACGCTGCCACAGAGCAGGCATTTTGTCCGCAGAAAGAAAGTTCTCAGTTATAGCGATTTTCTGTTCCGTGTCCCCCAGAGACAGAGGTGTCGCCTCGACTTAAGACGCTTGGATCGGAGTGGAACAGATCTTTCAATAAGTCCAGTTTTTTCGGCAACACGTGCCCACGGCAGTTTCTCCATCTGCTTCTGCTCATTCCTGGCTTCTGTGTTTTGCGATGATGAGGCTGTGACAGGGCAGCATTAGCGCCACAGGAATGGGCCAATGGGAACGGGAGGCATGTTTGGCCGAACGACAGTGGCTCAGCTGCGCTCACTCACTCCAAAATCTTTCCAGTTGCAGTGACCACGGAGTTCCTGTGAATCAAGTCCAAGTCTTACATGGATAAAATGGTATATCCTTTGCAAGGAAATACGACCAGATGAATTGATATATATTACACACAATTTTTATTCACTTTATTAGCTTTTTTCAAAGTAGTGTGTGCCTCTGGTCTGTCTGTGAACCTCTCCAGAAGTAAGTCAAGTCAATCCTTCCCTTCTAAAGCTTGCTCCACTTTTCAGAAAGTTTGCAGTAAAACACATACTTTCATACATCCTTGTGATGTCACAAAAGGCATTGATACTTCTTTTGAAAGATTTAGAAATGAACGGACAACAATTACCTTTGCTGTTCTGAATAAACTGCTACTATTGTAACACCTGTCTGAATCGCTCCAGGTGCTATATTTAATAAGGATGCAAAAGCTTCTTGTTTTTGGTCCCAACTGAACCCCACCTTCAGCCGCCACCTCTCCTCCGTGATGACTGAATGCTCTGCTCTGACTCTGACTAAAAACTAATCAGATACGACGTTTTCGACATAAATCGTCTGGTTAAAGAAAATTGATATTGATGGGGTTAAAAAATAGAGAGAAAAAAAAAAACATTGACTGCTGGTTGCTGTTAGCAAAGGAAGTCTCTGGCTATAAAGTTGGGCTGGTCGAACCCTGGGTGGGCCCCGCTCCTACTGGTTCTTGAGTGGATTTCCTGAGTACAAAAGGGTTCATAAATGACAACGAGAAGTGTAAACAAAGCAGCCGGGCTCACAGGGTCATATGGTTGTCATCACGCAGGCAATCTGCCTGGGCAAGCCGGAAGCTAAAAATATATACAATTTGACACTTTTGTTACGTTTAGAACATTTTGCCATGAATGAAGGCATCCAGAGGGAAAGCAGGGCAGAGAATGATAGCCAGCAGCGTAACATTATACAGCCATTCAGTGTGCGAGTTATGACAACATAAAGAAAAAAAGAAAGAGATATACTTAGGACGTGGTCTGTGTTCGTGTGTGTATTGTTACAGTTGATGAGTGGAACATAGCAGGGGATCAGGGCAGGTTTTCCTGTGTTATATTCCCATGAAAAATGAGCTGCTAATGCCAGATCAGGAAACAAGAGGCACCTGAGCTCTGGTCCTTTGAGAGCCATCCACAGTAACTGGAAGATCACGCTGGCCATGGCCTGCCTCCCCTCCCCCGTTTACACTCCGGCACTGTGCACAATTCAGCACAATTCACCTCGCCAGTGTGTCAGTGGAGGAACCACAGCTGGCAAAAGTGCATCCACTCCTTCCTTCACTTGCTCCACTCTCAGGAAAACAAGCAGCACCAGAAATCATCTCTGCGCGTCACCTTGCTTTTGTCCCCATCCAAACACGGAAAAGCTGGAACTATGTTTTTGGTTTTTTTCAGGAGGCTGGAAAACAGGTGGTTAGCAGATGAATAACTACCGAACGGTTAATGCACAAAGCCTTGCGAGGACTTAGCGCTTCTAGTTTCTAGCACCAGAACTTAGCATGTTCAGGCTGTAAACAGAGGGCAAGACATGTTCTGTTTTATCATTTTCTGGAGCTCTATAAAATTCTGGAGGTTAATGTGTATTTTAAAATATGGGAGGGAAAAGCAGAAATGGAGAGTGAATTAAATTTTTGCTGTAATGCAGTTGGCTGCTGGTGGTTAGCAGGTGAATAACTACCAAACGGTTGACGCACAAAGTCTTGCAAGGACTGAACGCTTCTAGTTTGCAGCGCCAGAACTTAGCGTGTCCTGCACACCAACTACACTGAGAGACACTTATGGGTGTGGGAGAGGGTTACAGCATGAGATCATGGTATATGGTTTATGTCGAACAGATCATGCGTTTCACGCCGAGCACTGAGCACGCTGTTTTTGTTAGATCAGCCTAAAAGGCTGATAGGAAGCCTTGGATAAGGATGGTGGCTGGGGGGCTTTGAAGTAGGCACGACGGGTGGGATTGTGTGTGTCGGGGGGGTGCAGGTATGCACACTGGAGAGGCTGTTGAAAGACACGGCTCGGTCAAGAATGTGAGAAAAGATAGTATGGCGAGCTTTTACCCTGAGAGCTGATAACGATGTAGCTGCTTTTTTTTTCGTACAGATGTGAGTGTTGATGCTTGTGTGGTTCAACAGCTGGACGGTTCAAATTTTCATCAAAGACGTGCAAATATCTGGATTCGGTTCTTCGGGGACAGTCGTGTCACGCTGACACAGTAAAAGTCTAAGCAATGTTAATGATCGATAGCCTCGTGTTCCAATTCTGAAAAACACACAACATCGCTTTTGATGCTTCCCAGATTCATCCGGAAATAAATCAGGGGTGCTAATGAGTAAATAGATGCCAGGCCATAATTTCGCTTCTTCCTCAAATTAAGTTGTTTTTGCACTGAGTCACATCATCACATCTGTCGCTGATTAGCCGGGATGGAGGCAGGTTGTGTTCCTGCTGCCAGTTACCACCACCTGGTGCTTCTTGCATCCAGCCCTCCAGTTTGGTACATCAACAAAACAGACTCCTCATTTCCCCCAACAGTAAAGCATCAACATACGCTGTTTTTTAAAAAAAATATATAAATGTATATACATAATTACATTGCAACCTATTTTACAGATTACATAATAATCATTGAAACATTTACTGCTGCTCAGATGACTGGAGCAGACTGCTGCTGCTGTTGCTGCTGCTGCTGCTGCTGCTGCTGCTCCCGCCGCCCCCTCGGGGCTGTCACTGGTTTGAGGCACCCAGGTTAATCAAAGTTATGTTTTCCGGTGGATTTTCCCAGGTCTGTTTTCATCAAAACTCTTCCGAGATGCCCATCCAGTGGAGAAACAGCTGTTTCAAAAAGAGTTCCAAAATAAGGAAGGGGTTCAAAATAGGTTCAGCTTTGTTAAAGAGAATAGAGACGTTTTTTCAACAACAACAAAAAAAAAGGTCCAGTTGATCTTGTATATTTGCCCGTAGTTGTAAGGTTGGGAAGTCTCAGATAATATATACATTTCGAGTTTTCAAACTTGTAAAACGATACTCGCCGGCCCGACATATTTACACTTGTATGGCAACAGGTGATGGTGGTGACGGCGAGGAGGTCGCTCGCAGCGAGCCGAGGCACCGGACCTGGACTGGACCCAGGAGAGTAATCGAACAGAAACAGCACAAGTGCTGCAGGGAAATGTGGTTTGTTTTGGCAACCAAAAGAACATATTGTCTTTGGAAAGGCGGACACGCAGCCGGAGAGTGAGGGAGTGGGTCTGGGTCGGGGGAGGGGGCGTTGCTGAGTTGTCACGGTGCCAAGGCGCTCTAGTTTCAGATGGGCTGGTGGAGGGGTTGGGTAGGTGGTGGCGCTCAGAGTTGGGATGACATAAGGCCAGTGTAATGCAGGTTGTCATGAGCGCAACATGCTCACTTTGACAGACGTTCGACTCAGGAGGGGCCTCCGACCAGCGGCGGAACTCACAGACAGTAACTGCAAGAACGTGTTTCGAGGGAGCGGGACATGATTCACCTTGTCCGCCCCTGCGAGTATGGTGGGGGGGGGGGAGTTGTTGCAGATTCAATAATTAGCCCATTTGTTATCAATCAGTCATGGCATTTAGCTCCTTTCCTCTCCTCCCTTCCCTCTTTTTTCTTTTCTTTTTTTCGTCAAACTCACTGCAGGCTATCAAACCGCTGTTATCTTGGCCAGCTGGTGTTCTCTCGTGTGGAAAGATTTCAGACAGGAAAAAATGAAGTGGTTCAGAAAAGTAAGGCAGACAGGTTGGGTTTCTATTTAAAAAAGCAAAACAAAAAAAAAACAGTTTCCTGTTTCCTTCTGCTTCCTTTACCTCGGTTGACCTGCTGGGCTGAGGGGTTTTGTGGCGTTTGAGTGGTTCGGTTCCCGAAGTACATAAAACCATTGTGTCTGTTCAGGAACAGCATTGTTTTTATTTATGTGTCCCCGCCCCCAGTATGTGCACGGAGCTTAGGTTGGCATGACTGCAGCCTACGTGACATATACTAAGAAGACTGTTCCAAGACCCTGGCTCAGGTCCTCAACCTTATGTTGGCTCTCAGACACAGGGCTCCACGCAGGGAAACGCAAGGTCAGCATCTGGAGCGAGGCGCGTTTGTACGGCAAAAGAGCAATAAATCTTAAGTGGAAAGAGTCGACCGGAGGAATAAATGGAAAATGATGAGGGGAAAGACTTTTTTTTCGGATGGGCATCGCTTCACCGCTGGCAGACGTGCGTTCTCGCTCGGCGGCATGGCCGAAAATTTGCATTGTGTCGACGAACCGCGCGGTCTTCCTGGAGCTTCTGCGCAGGGGAGGCCAGGGCGGCCCGTAGTCAGGTGTTTCACTGGCTCGCCTCGTAATGAGCTGACGAGGCGACGATGAAGAGCTCACGGCCGCTAACAGCCCCGTGAAAACTATAACGGTTATTTATCGCTTCATCCCAAGTGCTCCCACTCCTCAAAAAGAATCCTCCGTGACGTTCCCACCCTAATAAGCCAGTGGTCCTGGCTCGTCAGCTGCTCCTCCGGGCCAGGCCCATAACTCTCTCCGGACCCCCTCCCCACTACCCACCCCTCGGCATGGGCCTCCGCTCCTCGTCCGTCGCTGCCAAGCATCACCGCTAAGACTCCGCTGCTGGACCGCTCCGATTGGAGCTGTCACCGCGGCGAGAGACGCCCCAATGAAAACACCCAGAACACACAGCGGAACGCACGGGGCTGCCTCGGCACAGGTAAACTGCGAAATAGCTGGCGGCTGACGTATAGCGCTCGATGTCGATTCTGGAGAGGAGGCGGAGCCGGCAATGAGGACCAGGCAGATCTGGGGGCTGACTGGTTGCAGCTGTGCCTGGCAGAGATTTGGAGACTGTGTTAATACTGTGTGTGTGTGTGTGTGTGTGTGTGTGTGTGTGTGTGTGAGAGAGAGAGAGAGAGAGAGAGAGGGGGTACACTTCAGATCTGATCATCAGCGAGCCAGGAAAGAGTAATGGCCAACAATGAAACCACATGTTTTAATATCTTCTGCCTTGACTCAACCTTTTGGATTAGCATTTATCTCCAAATAGGCAGATGAAGATTACTTACCACTGCGTTTCCAAGTGCTGCAAAAAAAAAAAAAAAACAAAGTGAAAAACTGAGAGAGGAAGGAAGGATCAGTGGGAAGGAGACGCTGATGAAGGCATGAATGGAGCCAAGGACACATTTACGTGGTCGAGATCAGCCAACAGCTGGAGTTTGGCTGGTGTGTGTGAGTGTGTGTGTGTGTTGGGATGGGGGCGTGGGGGCTTGAGGCCACCTCGGCCGAGGTTTTTTAGTGAGAGAGGAGCTGCCTGTGGCGACGCTGAGGGGGAGATTACGCAAAAGCACGACACTCATTGCCTTTATTTAGTGCGCTCAGAGGAAGATGAGAGTGTTGTGCTTTTCAAATAAACTGCAGGCGAGTCAGATGACGCTTGGCTGATAGTCATCTAGTACTCAAGAGGCTTTAAGCGAAAAAGCAGAGGTGAAAGCCAGCTTTGATTTTACTGGTTTAATCTGTAGTCGAATATACGACTGTTTGCCACTCTTTGTCCCATTACGTTTTGACACAGTGCCAGAATAACTCTCCTCAGCGCATAAAAGCCTCGTATTATCTCCATTCTCAAAAGTGTCTTTTTTATCTGCCGCTCCAGTGGTGAAGCCTTAAAGGTGAAGTGTGTAATATTTGGAGATTTTGAGGAGAAACAGCGACATCAAGTGGTTACAGATTAGATTACGGAGCTGTTTCGCTCCCTCTCCCTCTCTTGATCTTGCCAGTAAAGTACAGTGGCCTTCGCGCACTAACCTATATATATATATATATATGTATATATATATATATATATATATATATATATATATATATATATATATATATATATATATATATGTATATATATATATATATGTATATATATATATATATATGTATATATATATATATATATATATATATATATATATATATATATATGTATACATATACATATATATATATATATACATATACATATGTATATATATGTATATGTATATATATCCATACATATAGTATATATATATGCATGTATATATACATATATATACTATATATATATGTATATATATGTATATATACATATATATATACATATGTATACATTGCTTTTATTTGGTTTATAGTAGGAAAACCAAATGAAATTTATTGTACTGCAAGCGTACGCTTTTATTAATGTATTTATGGACAGTATACTAAGCTTTTATCAATATAAAAATCATAAATTGGACAAAATTTTACATACTGGACCTTCAAAAAAAATTAATTGAATGCTTGAGCAAGTTTAGAAACAAGGCGACCATGATGTGGCCTCACAGGACAGCACTCACACCTCGTGGCACTGACACTGACCAGGCAACGGGATTGTTTCCCTTTGCGACATCAGCAGGACAGGCAGGTCAGAGCATTGCATATTTCCTAAAACAAAAGTGGAGCAATCAAACGAAGTCAAAGACAGAGTTTACACACAGTGGAAAAGTGTGTCCATGGGACCAAACTAGAAGAAAGGCTGCGGCACTGCGTTGAGTTAAGTGGAGCTGAGAATTTTAAATTTGCAATTTCGGCAAAACAACGCTCGAGCAAGCAGCTGTCACAGCTAAGAACTGCACACACTGCACCTCGGGCCCCTCCGTAGATTTATACAAGTCCTGAATGATGGCTGGTAAAGGTCAGGTGGCTGGTGGTCCCTTGCAGGCATCTCCTCGTCCTGGCCATATGTCTAATGGCCCTGTTCCAGCGATGAGGCTTGGGGGGTTTGGGGCAGGGGGGACACAAGGAGGCCTGAGAGGGAAGGGAGGAGGGTCCGTGCACAGGCACCAGAGTAACGTAAGGTGGGGTTGACGTAAACACCCCGAGAGGAGCGCGGTGATGAGAAAAAGCTGGCCTCCGAGCGCCGAACCTCTTACGAGCCTCTTACGAAGTCTGAGGATTAGGGCTCCTTCATGGAAAACCGCGCAAACGACATTCGGGAGCCAAGCCGCTGTCTTCGCAGTTTGAGTAACCGTCTCCGGCCTTGTACAAGGTAGAGAGCGACTCCGGAGGGCCAAGAAACACACGTAGTAATTCCACGCACATTTCAGGGGCCTGCGGGCTGCCGAGTCCCATCGACGGGCCAGAGTCTAAAAAAAGATGAGTGCTTTCATCGCACACAGGACCCCGTCGCTCAAAATGCAAATGTTCTGGCCGAGGGAACAGCTTGCAACTTTCCCACAGCGGCGTACACTGCGAAAAAAAATTGGCCGGGCCTCATTAAAATGGGATGAGCCCGTGAGACCATTGACTGTATCGGAAGAAGAGCGGAGAGAGGCTGAGATTATTTGTGTGGCACATGTGAGCAGCAGATCGCTTTTGAGCGAAGCAACAACTTGAATATGTTTCACTCCAGCGTCTGCTGGTTGTTTTTCCTGATTCCCCCCCCGACAATATTTATCCTCGTCATTAGCATAAAGAAACCCTCATGGACTCATTTGTTTACTTCTAGCCAGAGCACAAAGTCAGTCCATTCCGTGTTATTTAAGCATGCGTAAAGTGACTGGATCATTTTTAAAATACGTTGTTTTTTCTTTAAGACACAAGATGAACAGGACAAAGTGCAACTTGCTACACAACATAGGCTGACGTGGTAGCCGCACAAAGGCCTGTCACCACCTAGTGCTGCAATGTGAAACAGCAACCAGTCACTCAGCGTTGCAAAAAATATTGATACTGATGGTGCGTGAAATTGTTAAACAAACGGAAAGGATCGGGCAGCTTTGTCTTAGCTGGAGCGAAACAATCCCGAGCCGGAGGCCCCACACTCACTTTCTTTGAAGCTGGGACAAAGGGGGGAAAAAAGGAAAAAAAAATTCTAGCTAAGACTTAACACATTGTTTCAAAAGCTGTTAATAACTATGACTTCTATTTTGAAGAATGACCGGCACAAAGTAGTCCATACATTTGCTTTCAGGTAGATTAGACCTTTATTGATAATATTTCATTTACGTGCTACAACGCATTTTACCACCCGCACAAGGCAAAACCGTCTCCCAATAGCAGCTTTTTTCAACCGCAACCTCTTTTAAGACAACATGTACAACGGATGTATTTTGTGATCGACACATGCACATAACGTTTATTGTGGTGTAACAGTGAAGCTTTGACAGCATTGGCATGATGTTGCAGTCTGATGAAACGGTAAATAACATTGGCAACGAGACGTCATGTTACATTTGATCTGCTGTAAATGCACTTGGCAAAGGCGTCACTTCTGTTGGAATTTTTCGCAACATACATGTAACCATATTTGTGCACGTCTGGCGCTTTCCTTCTGGTGACTGCCATGCTTCTAAACATTTCCATTTACAATTATTATAGATACAGTCAAATTGTGAAAAGGAACATGGAGTGATGCTGGAATTGTATCGCAAGTAAACCGTTCTCCTGTATAGGAAAAAAAAAACAAAAAAAACAACCAAAAAGGCAGTTGTGGGAAAAAGGCATTTACAGCATATTGGTCAATAAGTTCTGCATATTGGAACCGTCAAAATAAAGAACCGTTGGGAAACAGACATGCACATGGGAACCTCTCCATCTCTCTCTTTCTCTCTTTCCCTGCACACCTGTGCAGACAGCAGGTGCTCGCACTCGTCAGCCTGCGGTGTGTTTACAGTTCGGCTGTCAGTTGTCCTTTACTCTGGATGATCCTCATGATGGACTGGACCACCTCCAAAGTGGTGCCTTGGCCGCCAATATCAGCTGTGTGCAACTGCAAGAAAAAGAAAACTAATCAAATAAGGGGCGAAAATAAGCGGTCAAATCGGGCATGAAATCACTTTTGCTCTTCAAAGGCCGTGTGGAATACAAAAAAAAAAAAGAGGAAACCACGTTGCTTCTGTGTCAGCGTATTGTCCGGTCATCTAGGGAGCGCGTTAGACCTGCCAGCGAGGGTCTCGCCGGCAACTTCAATAGGTTTTGTGACAATCCAACAGGTAAATAGAGCAGCCTGCAGCAGAGGCGGAGGGGCGCTCACTTACCCTGGTCTCATTCATGGTGGTGAGGACTGCGTTTCGGATCAGGTTTGCGTAGTCGTTGAGCCTGGAAGGAAAGAGAGTGGGAATACTTTTATTGCCAACGCAACACTATAACGTGTGTTTGCCGCCGCCGCCGTCGCAACAGATGTAATCTGATGAGATGTACTTGAGAAATGAGCACGTCTCGTTTGAGCTCATGTAGGCGTGAAACAGCTTTGTGCGATATCTCGTTTCGCCCGACAAAGAGCCTTTGGAAAACCACAACTTTAAAAGCCCTTTTTATCTGACACACAACTGCCTTCTTCATTTGAACGATCGGACACTTTCATCGCCCAACACCAAATCTTCGCCACAACGTAGCGCAACGGCAACAAATGCGTATTTGTGACTTAGATCTATTTCGGATTCTGTAAACCTCAATGTATTCTGTTCCAGCATGTGATGTGAGCCGTGCGCTGTCATTGGCTTGGTTTATGGTACAAGCGAGAATTGAATTTGAATTCGCAAATTCACATGCATTACGAACTGTGCGGGTTAAATGTTTCTTTTTCTTTCTTTCTTTTTTTTTAATACTTTTAAAGTTATTTTAGTTTTTTGTGCACCCACCAATTAACATTGAAGGGTGTGTGTGAAAAAAGCTTACTTGAGGTGGTCCAGCATCAGACAGCTTGCCAACAGCATGGCCGTGGGGTTGGCGATGTTCTTGTCTGCGATGCTCTTCCCGGTGTTTCTTGTAGCCTGAAATATACCAGTCAAGAATCAAGGATGATGATGCGTTAAGACACACGCATGCACGGCTCATGTTTTACGTTGTCTGTTAACCACTCACAGTTTCAAAGACGGCGTACGCATGGCCGTAATTGGCACCGGGAACGAGGCCGGGCCCTCCCACCAGGCCCGCACACACGTTGCTCACCACGTTGCCGTACAGGTTGGGCATCACCATCACGTCAAACTGCTGCGGCTTGGACACCAGCTGGGCACCACAGAGACGGGAGGCAGCCGTGTTAGCGTGCGGATGACTGAAGACGTACGTGTCAGCGCTAAACGCGTTTGCCCACCTGCATGGTTGTGTTGTCCACGATCATGCTGTCAAACGTGATGTCCGGGTAGCCGGACGCCACTTCTCGGCAACACTGCAGGAACAGGCCGTCGCCCAGCTTCCTGTCGGGGTTCCCGAGAGGAAGCGGTTAACATTCCCAGCGTCGTACAGGACACACAATAAGCAAACCGTCGACCTTATGCAAAAGCGGGGGAGCCGACTACCGCAAATTCACATGTGCGTCAGAGCAGCTCACATGATGTTGGCCTTGTGGACGGCGGTGACCCGGCGGCGGCCTTTCTCCCGGGCCAGTCGGAAGGCGTAGTCGGCGATCCTGAGGGAATTGTTCCGGGTGATGATCTTGAGACTCTCCACGACTCCAGAGACACTCTGGAAGCAGAGGCAGGAAGGAGATGGACTAATGAGAGCTTCAAAAAAAGATCAAAGTCAGCTGTGTTATTTGCTGTGCAGCAGTGACTTTAATGGGCGGCAACACACATTCAATTAGAAAAATAAAAATCAGATGTTTACTCTGCTAGATGATTCATTCAGTGATTCAACTGTGTATCGCTGATTAACCCCAATTACACATTGATTTCAGTCCCGTGAAAACAATTACACACGAAGAGCTGAACCAATGGCATTCACGGAGGTTTTCACATTTTCCCCAAATGCCCTTCAACAATGTTTTCATTCAATCAAAAGAGCGCACAAGTACATCCTTGATTTGTTTTGCTTGCTCTACTTTTCAGGTTCCGCGTGAGCTGAAATGCAAGGTTCTGAGAACTATGGTGCCACCATCTGGCCATTTTTGACACTGCAACTCATGCTCCCAGCATTTGGGATGTACCGGTATGATGATGCTTGATTTATACTATTATTTTTTTGGGTGAAGACATAAACTAAAATAAAAATGATTTAGTCAGGATCACTGGTTAGAATCCCAGCAGATAAGAGAAGCTGGAAACCTATGTTTTTAGTTCTAAATGGCCTTCTATTTATAGGCAGCACTGTGTTTGTGTGGGGTCAGACCTCGTGCTCCAGACTGCTGTACTCCCCCTCCGTGTTCTCCCTGATGATCATGATATCAATGTTTTTATGACGAGTCTGGACTCCTGGGAGCGACTGGCAGTGCATCACGTTAGCGAAAAGGTCCAAGCTGGTGCTATTTATATGCAAGGAGTCAAGAGGGAAAAAAAAAACAACAACAACAATTGGTCAACTTGGTGATAGCCACAGAAGACAAGCTCAATCTGTGACATTTAAGATTTTGTTGGTTCTTTTACCGGAGGACGTTATTCCTGGACTTGACAGAAGGTGCCATGGTGTGTTTGGTTTCTATGTTACCTATCAGGGGAGGTCAAAGGGTCACATACAGCTGAAGTGTCTCAGTCTTCTTACAAAGCCACATTTCTAGTTGGTGAATTTCAACACATTGCTTTTGTGTTTGTGACACGGACAAGACGGCTCCTCTTGCCTTTGAGGGCGACTCCGTTGCGGCGGATGGCCATGATGGCGTTGTTCATGTCGTCGTCAGTCTCCAGCGCGGAGTTGACGTGCACCACCTCGAAGTCCACAGGGACACAGCTGAACCTGCCAAACAGACGGGCAAACGACATCAGGAACCATCTGTCACGTTAATGCCGTCGACATCTCGTCAAGGTTTTTTTGGTTTTTTTTTTTGGTCATTCCGTCCAACCTGAAAACCTCTCGGACGTGATTGAGCAGCTCAGGACCGATCCCATCGCCAGGTATGAGCGTCACAGTGTGTCTGCCTCCATACTTTGCGGGAGGAGGCTGTAGCATGAGATTGTGCAGAGAATTCCTTGATCAGTTGTAAAGCTCAACAAAACAGTTGTTTTATTGTAAGCAATGTAGGCGCAAACATAACAGAGCAGTAGTAACGTAAGATCTGGTAAACAGTTTAAACAGGACACATTTTGAACTAATACATTTCATTGAATCTTTTATGGATGTGATACAATCAATTTCTTTTTGCCAGCAACATTGGTTAAGTGTTAGAAAAACCAATCAAAATTTAAAAGAACTTACAATGTTTCCTCCCTGATGTTGGAGATGGACAGCACCATAAACAAACAGAAGACAAGAGACTGTAAGGGAACGATGGCCACAAAAGATTGCAGCATAATTTGAGCAGTAACGAGGACATCATAATTTGTGCAATTTAACTGTGCAAAAGATTATGAGAAGACATTTGAAGAATTTGGTTACGTCACTAAACTGATAAAAGTAAGAATAGAATGAAAAGCAGTGATTCCACTTTGTCAGCACTGGTCGTTTGGAGCGCTGCATTAGCAGAAGAAATCAAATGTATTGATGCACTATACCACTAGTGGTATAGGGGGGGGGGGGGGGGGGATGTGAGGGGACTTACAGAAACCGATGACTTATTCCTGTGACTTGTCAGCGTTGTCCCAAAAACCTGGAACCAAACAGAGATTGTTTCAGAAAGGATTTTGCCGCAATCCGTGAAGGAAATTAAAAACATATCGACTACACCACTGTATGCTACGGATGAAGCCTAGTGGCTTGTCACTTTATACTGTCTGGCATAAACCATATGACCTTGTGCCCTGGAATGTAACAATATAATAATATAGGGCCTGGGTAAGACCGTCAGTTAAGAACTTGCCAGGCACAATGTGTCTTTTCTTACTTTTGCCGTGTTCCCGAGACGTCCACCCCAGAAAGGGTTTATGATTTTGGACATCGATAGCACAGCGCTGCGGGTAGCCATCTTGATCTTCAGGCTGCCGATGATCGCTGCCTGACAGCAATTCCTTCCTACCAGCGTCGACCGCAGCGCATTGGAGAGCACGGATACGATGCGTTGTGCGCATACGCAAAGTACGGTAGCTCTAGTTGGTCAAATTTAGTTTGAAATGTTTACAGCAGCGTTTGAGATCTGGAATGGCAAAATAATAACGATATAACTAATAACTATTGTGCGTTGTAGTGCTAAACATTACATGAAATCACAGACGCTGGACTGTAAAATTATTTTCTAAATTCGTGATTTCCGTGGACAAATGTTAGTGTAATTTAACATATTTTAACCCAGACCTCTATGATAGAATAAAAGATAATATTTTTATACTAAATCTCCGATTAATACATGTGTTATTGAATTATGCGATGATTTTTCACTACTATTTTCAAGAGTACCCAAATGCAGACAAAATGGCGGACACGGGCGCCGCCATTACTCCAACCCCCTAACTCAACACCTACACCGGAACTCAACGCCGAAAGTTAGTTTTTTTTTTACATTTCAAATGTATTTTTTAATAATTGCGCAAAACAGTACAAACAAAAAACAACAACAAAAACAATAGCAACAAAAACTATCGCCAGGATGCATACATAAAATTATTTTCACGGTTTGCACTATAAAAATAATTGTAGAAGGCAAATAGATTCAGGGTCTTGATAGATTTTATGTTACTATTATTTTCAAATAGTTTTAATATACTGTTGGACATCGTTCTCAAATGTAAGAAAAAGGGTTTTAATAAAAAAAAAATTAAATAAAGGGTAAAATCAGGTTCAATATAAGAGAAAATCAAATTATAGACATCTACTCAGCGAAGTTAAATTAAAAGTAATTTAAAAGTAAATTTGTAGGCTACTATAAAACTTCCGGCGTTGAGTTAAGGTCTTGAGTTACGGTAGAAGTTATGGCGGAGCCCATGTCCGCAATAATTTTTGTTGCTATTGGGTTTTTTTGTTTGTTTTTGTTTGTACTGTTTTGCGCAATTATTAAAAAACACATTTAAAAAAAATCAACTAACTTCCGGCGTTGAGTTACGGGACTGGAGTAATGGCGGCGCCCATGTCCGCAATTTTGTCTGCAATTGGGTGCCTCTCACTATTTTAGTGTTTCCAAGATGGCGGCACTCTGCGCATGCGCAACTAAAGTTTGCTTCACCGCAAGATCGGGTAAAATGAAGTTTGTTGTCGTTTTATGACGTTGGGTAGGCTTTCATGCTCCATAAATTAATTCAAAATCTTCTCGAGCATTTTAAAAGTTATGTTTTTTTTGTTTTTTTTCCCCCAAAATAACTTTGGTCACGTGAGCCTTCACGCGCAGACGCTGTTGTTTGGTGTTCGCGGACATCCGGAAGACACCTATCCTTTGGAGAAGCCGACTACCCAGACTTTGGCGGAACATCGAGTGAATGATGATCTAACAATGACATTTGACGCACAATATGATGAAGAAAGCGCGTAAGAAATAGCCAGAAGTCCCAGTTAGCAGGGGTCATACCTCGAATTTAAGATCAAATTAGTCAGCGCGTTTTGTCAAAGGGGGAAAAACACACTTGGCTCCTGCAACGGAAGGTAGGGTTTGTTGCTTGAGGCAGTATCCGTCATGTTTTGTTCATGTTGTCCTTCAAATGTCTCTTCTCTTGATGACATCGATTACAAAGCGTCTCCCTGTTATGTTTCCATACAGGCCAATGCAGTTTTAAATCATGAGGCTAACAGGTTGGTTATTTATTGATTAATTTATCGGGTCTCTGTCCTCCAATCTGTCTTCCGCCAGAACTAATTTGCCCAATCTCTCTTGACAGGACCACTGAAAACAGGGGTCCTCCTGCTGCTGGTGGGTCTCACCTGGCTACTTGCAAATACACTATTTGGAGGAGAGGGCGGATCATCTTTGAAAAGTTTCTTCACTGGTGAGAAAATGAGACTTTACAGAGAGAGAAAAAAGTACTTTTCTTCAATTGGTATTGATTTATTTATTCAGCTTTTAACTGCACTGTTAAGCAATAAGAGCATGACGATTGATTGTTTTGCTGATTTATGTTTCAGACTTTTAAACACACTGTGTTTGTGGACAGTTTGTTTATAAAAAATAATTTTCTGAGACCTTTCTAATTTGTTTTATTTCTTTGTTTAGGTGCAAATGTGGAACCGACCCCTGGTATGTTCTGCATGCTGTGTGATGAAATGTTCTGAAGGATGAGGAAGGATCCTGGTAAAGTTGCTCCCTGATCCACTGTATTTACATTGACTTATGTCCTTGCAGAAATGCGACCCCGAAAGTATAAATGTGGACTTTCGGCGCCCTGCCCTCCGAAACACTTGGCTTTTCGTCTGGTGTCTGGTTCTGCCAATGTAATTGGACCCAAAATCTGCCTCGAGGACAAGATGTGAGATTCAGAGTCTTGTCAATTCTTGTGTGTATCTCCTCTGCTGCCTCATGTTCCCTTTTTTTTTTCTGATTCACCTTTCTTACTGCTGTCATAACCCGATTCCCATGTCTGCCAGGAGAACCAAATGCAAGTATCTTTCACTGTCCTTTTTTGTTAAGTTTTAGCCTTAGTTCCTTATCGCTGTGTTGTTCTCCCTGGAATTTGTTTTATCCAGTTCATCAGTGTGCATTTGCATGGCAAACAGGTATTCTCCTGAAGCTTATTTCACTGAGGAGGTTTAACAAACAAAATTGTTCACTTCGACTTACAAACGTGTACTCTGACTAAAAAAAAACACACATTCATGCAGTGAATGTCATGCCACTGTCAACAAGAGCTGACAGTTACCTTGTACTTACGCCCACTAAAAAAATTACTGATGAGTAAATGCTCTACCCAAGAAGTTGCTTAATATTTAATTAGGCACACACATAAGTGAATACGATTACAAAACATACTGAACATGAAACTAAATTTCTGTATTAAGGCAAAAAAATAGATTTTTGAAACAGCCTCAAATGTATTAACAACATCAAAACACGCTCAAAGTCAACTTGTCATGCATTTTTTGCAGTCAAGAAAAGATTCAATTGCATTTTTGACTTGCAATAAAAACAGCAACGTTCAATGAAGTAGTCGTTACTAAGCAGGTACCATCTCTGAGCAATTTCAATGTTGAATATGTGAAGTAACAAAGGATGCAACCTTTTTGTCTAGGACAAGCCGTTGCCACGAAAGGCCAGAGCTTGTCCTCCCCCAAAACCAGCTTAATTTTATTCCGACAAAGGGCAACACTCACCAACAGTGCATGTTGTGTAAGACACTGATTGGGGGAGTGGCAGTGTTTTAATAAATTGACGATGGAAAGAAATGTGAGGTTCGTTGAATAAAATCTGCCGTTGGCCAGGTCACTTTCACAGCATCTGCTACTGTAGCGACAGGCTCTCTTTGTTTAATGGGCTAAAGTTACTCCTGTTTCTTGGCCTTGACTGAACTTTTTACGTGAAATGGAAAACCCAGAGTTCCCACTTGACAAACGCTGCGTTTCCAGAAAACCTGATTTGTGACGCCGGCCCCTGGAATGCTGGGTGAGCTGGCATTTCATTGTTGTTGTTTTTTTGTCTGTTTGACCCCACAGGTTGTTGAGCAGTGTGAAGAACAACGTCGGGCGAGGTCTGAACATAGCACTAGTCAATGGTCAGTATCGCCCAGATATCTTCCGGACTGAACGAATGAGCCCATTAATGGTCCTTTGACCTATTGATGTATTGTTGTTTTCACCTTCACCCAGGTGTGACGGGCCAGCTGCTGGATATAAAGACCTTTGATATGTGGGCAGGAGGTGGGCAGTCGTGTCATTTTGTTTTTGTAATTGTCTTTGCATAACCTGCATAGACTATATAAGAACCACAAACAGTCCAAACCTCATCAGATGTTCCTCCACAGATGTTTCTGAATTGCTGAAATTTCTCCGGCCACTCCATGAAGGGACACTCGTTTTTGTGGCTTCCTTTGATGATCCAGCTACAAAGTAAGATTCCATGATGTTCGTTTCAGCACTTAACTTTTCTAAAGTAAAATGAACTTCAGAGCTGATGGCCTGAACTTCTACAACACAGTAACAGCACAATACACCTCCAGAATTAACATGATAGAAACTTTTCAAAAAGTGAACATATTGATGAAACAGTTTTTTTTTGTGCTTCCCCTAATTGAAATATAACACATTAACACAGCCATAATATAAAAATAATGTCCATTTGAAAGAATGACTGCCTGCATCCGCTAAAGTTGTAAATCTCTGATAAACAGCCGCCAACAACCAACCTTGAGTTGCATTAGATGTCATTGTTCCTTGTTGCAGAATGAATGACGAGGCTCGGAAACTGTTTGAAGAGCTCGGGAGCACAGTGGCAAAGGAGCTGGCTTTCAGAGACAGCTGGGTGTTTGTTGGAGCCAAAGGCATCGAGAATAAGAGCCCTTTTGAGCAGGTACGTTCAGCTGTCCACCACTTCATTTCTGGGAATCTCCTGTGTGCAAAGTTGCAGACGGATACATTTATGATGTGTGATTATTCAAAAGTCATTGACCATCTCTGTGAGAATGACTCACTGCTAAACATGCTGTTTTTTTCCATTCCAAACATATTGAAAGCATAACAAAGCATCAGTCCTAGCAAAATAGAAATACAGTGTTTTTTGACACAAAGTTACTGAATATCCTGTTTTCTCGGATCCATTGTGACTGGTGAAGTTGTACTTGTCAGAATTTTAGAAGTCTCCCAATAGAGTATTCACGGTTCCTTCCATGCGCACGTTAAATTACTCTCTATGTTGTTCCATGCAGCGAATGAAAAACAGCAAAAGCAGCAACAAGTATGAAGGCTGGCCCGAGTCTCTGGAAATGGACGGCTGTATTCCTTTGCGGGCACCACTGCAAGAATAACTGTGGCTACTGACCTCTCAGGTAGAGTACAGGGCCACCTTTGGAGACCCATGACTGTAAGGAAACCAGGGAACTTACCAATGACTGAAGCCGTCCCACACTCCTGTTGTCCTTGTGTAGGCTGCAGCCATGAACGGAATAATTATCTAACTTTAAACCAAACACCAACTATTGCTCTAATACTGAGATATAATTGAATACAAAACATTTTTAAGTTGACTGAATACGTTTTTTTGTACATTTTCTTGCGTTGACTTAACACCTCAGTAGTGAAGGAAAAAGTGGTTGAAAGACATTTATATAATTAAAACCACAGCACAAGTTGATTTATTTTTGCTGGGACTTCCGTTGAAGATATTTGTGTTCAAAAACTGAATGTGTGTTTGTGTAGTTAATAAATATGTAGTAACCAAAGAGTCACTGTGACCGGTGACGTTGAACAGTTGATGGTCTTCCAAATTCATTGCATAAATGCATAACACTTCTCAACAGGCTGTTTGGATACTTGAAAAACAAGATCGCGAAGCATTGAATACCTGGAAGATACGGCTGCGGGCAAAACATATATTTAACTCTCTTTTACCCCAAGAAACTTTGAACTCTGCAGTCCACGTCAGCATAGGAAACAAATTTGAAGACAAAACGCACACTTGAGTCGTTTCAGCCAGAAGTGATTGGGAACATGATCTTCATCGGCAAATTGAATCACAACAGAGGTTGGAAAAACACATTTCTAGCTGGTTTTAATAGTTAATATATTTTCATTCTTTTTATATTTATATATTTTTGGTAAAACTGCCTTGGTTTAACCGTCTTTTCTGTAGAATGTTGGATTGCTGTTGCTAGCTACACGTTGACATTTCAGTTGGTTATTTTGGCCTCGATCCTTGAGGCCACTCATGATTTTAATGCTGTTTCAGGTCAGCAACCATCTAAAGTGCTCTTTGTTTAAGGTTTCAATACAAACATAGGACTGTGTTGTGTTTTGTCTTTATTTAATGTCAACATAAAATTTTGAAGCCACTTCCGGGAAATGCACAAAGTAATTCTTTTGTTTAATATTTGTGTTAAGAAACTAAACTTTATTTAGATTCTCTGTCTGAACTGTTTCATTTATTCTATAAATACGTTTTTTTTTTTTTTTTTTTTTTTTTTAATATAATGAGAATATCTTTGTACCTTGTCAACGTTTAATAAAAGAATAAAAGAAACCTACAAATGTTCTCGCGTCTTTCCCCGTTCATCTGGAGTCAAATGCTGTACGTCAATAAATCCACTAGAAGGCGCCAAAAATAATAGACTCAAAGAGGTGACTCGGTTCATTGTGCTCAAGCCTTCTGCTCCACTATGTTTCAGGTGGGACAAGGAGTTACGTGATGAAATTACTTAAGCCACATCTTTTGAAATAAATAAATTAAAAAATATATGGATTATTTCCATACTTTGAGTAAATTAGGACATTTTGTCACAGATTCTGACGTCCATATTAAAAAAAAAAAAATGTAGCGAATAAACACGCAACGTAACGCAATGTTTAATGTAGGAACCTTCAAAGCTGTGGTCAAACCTATTGAAATGGGCAACGCAATAAACCGAATTAAAAACATCAAAGTACGTTTGCGTATTCTTCGTAGATAAAAACGAGCTTGGATGTGCGCGGTGGTTCGGCACGTTGTTTCACGTCGCAAGACTTTACGAGGGGCATTGAATGCAGCATCGGACACATACGGTCCAGCCGTCGACATCAGAGCACCACCGCCCCCTAGCGGCTGACTGGCGGAACTACCAGCGCTTCTGCGTTCGTCCGTGGGATAACGACGAACCCCCGCGGCAAGTGGCACAACGACGCGCGCGCGCGCACACACGCTCACACGCGAGAACCTGCAGAAGGCCGTCGGTGTCGTGCGTTGTAAATTATGTACATAAGTTCCACATAAAATTTCGCCCTCACGTGAATGGCTGCTCGCGCATCTCGGAGCCGCCAAAGCGAGCCGACAGTGGGAGAACCGGGCGGAAAGCGACGGCGAACATCGTCTGGAACCGAACGCGGACGGCGAGTGCTCGGCGTCTGTGTCTCGCACGGACAGACGGGCTCGACGACTCCGGTGTGGATATTCAGCAACACCGAAAGCGACGAACGAAGAAAATCTATCGGAAGGGTGGAAATTTAAACGGAATCCTAGTTTTCTTCTTCTTTTTTTTTAAAAAAAACAATTTTTTAAAACATTTATTTTTCAGTCGGTGTAATATTTTTTTTGTAAAGCACCGTGTACATCTCGTGTAATGTTTGTACAAAACTAGAGACATATTAAATAATCGAGTAAATAGTGAGTAAGCTAGCTATCTTCCATAAGAAGCCCGTCGCACATATATTTATATATTAATGTACAGCTGGACCTACGTGCTACGATGCTACATTTGGGTGAGTAATGTTTGTTTCTTTTAAATTACAATGACATTTCAGACGTATATTTGAATCACCACCGTTTTTTCCCCACTGTTACGTTCAGACTATCCAAGCACTGAAATACTGCTTATTAGGCATTTCCCACATCTCTCGGTCTTTTGTTTTACGAAATAACCACTATTGCCCGAGAGCAAGTGTCAAAGCCGTCGTTTGATATCTCTCTCTCTCTCTCTCTCTCTCTCTCTCTCTCTCTCTCTCTCTCTCTCTCTCTCTCTCTCTCTCTCTCTCTGTGCGTGCGTGTGCGCGTGTAGCATTAAAGGCCAGGAGGTGTGTGTCGGTGTGGATCTGTGGTGTCGGAACGTCCGAGTCTCAGTGCTCCATTCCCCCGTTCGCCGATTGTTCCAGGCGCCAGTCACCGTTTGCATGGCAGTTTCTTAAGTCAGCTGAGCTTCCAGCCAGCCAATAGCTGGATTTCATGCCCCTCTGCACATCTAGGCATCACGGTGCCCCAGCAGTGTATGCTGTAGCCTATAAATAACGTGCATTAATTGTGCTTTATTTTGGAAGGGGGTTTGTTTTGCTCCAGGCCAGTGCGCACACCTCAACCTGTCAAGCGCAGTTACCACCTCCTGCTTGACATCCCCCCTTATCTGCCCCCCCTTTTTTTTTTTAAACTCAAAACATTAAGTCCTCAACTGCTGCACTGATATTTCACAGAGAATTGAACAGAGCCTTGTTTGTTGAATTCCCAAGATTTGCTGAGATTCCCCTAACACTGAAATACTTGACGGCTGCTGAGCTGTTCTGACTGTGCTCATCTCTCCGTAATCCATTGTCTGTCAGTGCAAAGTTTGCAGGAATAATAAATAAAAAAAAAGGAGCAGCGCATAGACTATGATATGAGCTGCAGGAGAGGTAAGCTACTTTACTGACTTGTAATCCCAATTGTTTTATTGGGTGATTACAGAGTCTTTCCCCTCACCTGGATTAGGGGAATCATTTGGCACGAGCTGATAAAGGGGAATGAAAGCCGACAAAATGGGGGGGTTGGATAACACTTATTGTCAGTGTCTCTCTCTCACTCTGTCAGTGAACAGTGCTGTGTGTGTCCTACCTACACTCAGCTCTCCCATGCTTGACCTGGATTGGACAAAAGTGCCCGTTGTTTTTTTTCCTCGGCCTTGAGTTTCCCTAATGGGAAGAGAACAACTGTTGTGTGTTTGACTCTGGTGGTCTGTATTTGATATTTTTTCATCGAATTTCCAAGTCCTGCCGCCGAGTTTGAAGTTCTGGGGAGGAAGCATCATCATGTGTGGAACCTACCTTTGCCAACGCAGTGGAGAGGGAGGAGGAGGAAGGGTCAGAGTCAAAGCAGGTGTAGCTAAGAATAACATCACTTTATATGGCACAGATACCACTAATAATTCACTGTGTGCGCTTGGGTTATTTTAGTGTTCCGATGAATTTTAAAAGAATTTGGCTTGGTTATAAGTCTACTCTCCTCCTAAACGGTTGAGATGTCATACATACATATTGTATGTTGTGTTTTAACTGTGTTTAATTGGTTAAATCTCTTCAATCAGCCTGCCTAAAAACCTGCCCGGCTTCTGGTTTGCAGTGCCACAGCTGCAAGGATAGGTCAGTCTCCCGTTAGTGGGAGACTGCATCTTCCAGTGATGTGCCTTTTGTGACAGCAGTGATGCCTGTCACCATCGACCTTACATCTCAAACACGCCTGTTGGATTTACCTGCCAATGGGGTTAACAGCTGAGCTGTGAAGTTCAGACGTTAAACTGGTCTTCAGAGTAGCCGCTGCCATTCATTTAGCCCAGTTTATTTTTTCTATCCCCAAATTTCTTTGCCCACACTTTGTGTGTCTAATGTGACTATAGCTGCATTTCCATTACCCCTAGAATTGCAAAAACCGAGGTATATCACAAAAGTGTCATGGAAACACTTTTTCACATATACGCGTCACCGGACGTGACGCATGAAGTCACGTGACCAGTTCACTTCAAGTGAAAATGGCGCATTATGTTTGGACGAAGGAGGACAGGGAATATATTTTTCATATTTATATTATATTTTTAGCAGCATTAGTCAAATAGAAAAATATACCAACCATTCTTGACAGCAAACAACATCGAAATGCAGCTTTATCACAAATTGTTTTATACCTCAAAATGGGATCTCACAGGACGAGATTTTACAAGAACTACGGCTTATGCACTTCACACCATTCAATGGAAACACCTGCAAATCACAATTGTACTTTGTTCTAAATTTTAGAAATATCACTTTTATTTTGCGAAAATTGTAATAGAAAAGCAGCAGAACAGAAAGAGGGGGGGAAATCATTTTAATTGTGCAACAATCAGAACTGGCAAATGATTGGTTCAATGGCTATTGTTGCTTTAATTCATTTAACGTTCAAATTAATTAAATCGAATAATAGTGCTTTGAAAGTGGTTGACCGGGTCAAATGCTGTTTGTTTAAATTTAGCTTGAATTTGTACAGCAAACCAGCATAACTGAGTGAAGCTAAGCTCACAGATTGTCACGTTAGCGGCGAAACGATAACAAAGCCTGATTGAGATTATTATACAGGTTGGTAGAACTCTAGTAACAAGTCTGATAGCTAACCGTGTCTCCGCAAGAGTGAACCAATGGATTTTCATCCACTCAATCTAAAATGAGCTTATTTTTGAACATCCACCTCGATTCCGGGCTGCCAGCCTATTGTTTCAGACTGATAGTGGACACACTGACCAATGGAATTTATTTAAATCAAGATTCTGTTTTATAGTTTTATATACACACACGCCAAGATGTCCCAGTGAGGTTCTTACTAATGCAAAGGAAAACTCTCCCCTCCTCCCCCAATGGTTGCTGCCTTTGCTCTGGCACAAAAATTTAGCTATAGTCACTGCTTTCATTCACACAAACATTGGCACATATTTTATCAGGCAAAATCCCCCACAGCCCCCTTTTTGTCTGTGTGCCCCCCTCCCTTTATCTCTCTCTTGTACTCTTTCACACACACATTTTTCCCACCCCTCCTGCTAGCCGGCCCCCTCGCTCCATCTCTCCTTCCCTTGTCTGCCTGCCTGCCCGCTCCCCTCCACTACAATCCTGTCCTGTCCCCCTCACCACTATTAATTCACTCTTTTTATACGCACGTACCCCTCGGTTGCAAAAACAACATGGGCGCGCACACACACCGCACGCACGCACGCACGCACGCACGCACGCACACACACAATCCCATGCATGCCTCCTCTTTTGTTTGCACACCTAATTTTACAGCAGGGGTTTGTTTCCCGGGGATTGATGTGTGTTTCTAGGATGTGAGGCGGCAGAAAAGTATTTATCTGTTTAAAGTCAGAGATTTGGAGAAAAATGCATGTGTTTGCTTTTGAAGCACAAGAGATTCAATGCGTGGCCTTTGTTTGGGAGAAGAGAAGTCATGAGGCAGTCTTTGGCAGTCGTGAGGCCGAGGTGTCAAAATAATTTTCATTGCACATTTCACCACTGATTAGGCAGCTGCAGGTGTGTGTGTCCCTGTGCAGGAGCCTCAGCGAAGCCTGGAGGGCAGGCAGAGTGCACAAGAAGTTTGCTCAACTTGTACTGCTGTGCTGAAGGGAAAATTAAAAAAGACTAACAACTGCTGTGACTCGAACCTGGAGTGGGTTTTGCCACCTGGCAGAGTTGTCCTTTCAGACTTTTGTTGCGTTATCTCCAATTTTGGTTTGCCACTTCTTTTTTTTTTTTTTGCCCACACGGGCAATTGCTTGGTCATTTAGCTGGTGTCAGGAAATTCCTTTCAGCATTCTTTCATTGAAAGGCTCCAGGGGGCTTTTGGCGTGAAACAGGTTTTTCTTTTTTTTTTTCTCTCCTTTTTTTAAATGTGCTTTTGTCTGTATTTAAATACATATATAAATGTAGAGAATCAAAAATGGGAAGAGTGAGAGCGGCGAGGGGAAAGAGCGGGCACATAGAGTTCGTCCCAGCCTGGCAGTGTATGTGTATGTGTGTGTGTGTGTGTGTGTGTGTGTGTGTGTGTGTGTGTGTGTGTGTGTGTGTGTGTGTGTGTGGAGGGGACTGGGCAGTGTGAGAGACAGCAGCGACGGGGTTCAACGTGTTTGATGTACTGTGATAACTCTGTCCGGTATGTGGCTTTCATGGGAACTCCTTGCCCTGGGGACATGGGAGAATGAGCTCCTGTTTAAAGGGCAACTTCCCTCTCTTTATCGCCTGTTGCCCCCCCCCCCCCCCCCCCCCTTCATGTTCCCCACAATGCACTGGCCTTTTCCCTTTTGTCATCTGCACACGACAATATATTAAAGCGAGTTATTAGCAAGCTGTGGTGGCAAAGTTGTTTGTCACTGCGTCTCCGAGTTGGGAAGTGACACATATTTGTGTGATTTGCCTCAAATTGATTTCGTTTTTTGTTGGTACGGACGCTGAGACACACATTGTCACTTACTGTAAGACCTGTATCAGACAGACTACCATCTAATTGCATATTACACCACCTGGGGAACAAGCTTTCAAAGAACCTGTTCCATTCCCATTAAAACGGGAAGTGGGTTCAAGCCTGAATGTTTTCACACAGTCGTTAAGTGCGTTCTAGGCTCATGAAGCAGAGGAACAAAATTCCTTTTCGCTGAGCGCTGTCTGTGCTGGGAGAATGCTGGAGGTAGAAAAAAAGGCAGGGACATAACAGATGAACTAAAAACTGTTCATCCAAGCAGGGGAGTTTTCAATTCGGTGTGTAAAATTTGACTGTTTGCTTAGAGTTGTTAGAGTTGCTGCCTTTTAAAGGCGTCATTGTCTTTGTTATTACTCGTTAACGTACTAAAGTGTCAGACAGTCAGACAAAAACAGCGACTGGTGGTTCTATTTCCATTCATATTTCATTTTCTATCATCACTTCCACCTTTTTTTTAATGAGAAATTACCAGCATTCTTCTTTTTCTTTCCTTTTTTGCTGCTGTTGCATCATGCTTGCTGGAGGGCGTTGAAGCGGGTGGCGTCTTGCTCAACACTAATTACACGTTTTCTCGCGGTGCGAGTGTGTCTCCTGTCTCCATGGAATGTTACCGAACTCGATTCTTTCCTGTTCCTCAGGAGCCTCTTTTTTAGCAGTTATATCAGCCCATTGTGCTCCTAATGTGACTGACGGCTACTGGCACGGCCCGGCGGCCGGCTCCGCTTTGAGGCGGGAGAGACGACGGGCTTGACGTGAGTGTTAATGACCGGAGCATAAAAGAAAACACAGCCGCTGCGAGCCGTCAAGAGACGCCCCTCCGGCGGCTCGCGCTGGGCTTTGCAAATTAAAATGAAATAAAAAATGCCGGACGAACCGCTGTGTCTTTGACAAGGCCCGTCTGCCACAGCCGGAGCGCTTTCAGGGGGTCATGGTGCATGTGTGGTCTTCCATACCGAGACACTGTAACCCTATACAGCAGCCCAGTGTGTGTAAGGCAATATGAGTAATGTTGTAAATTAACAGGTAATGAGCGTTTACCCCCTGGACGGCTCAGCACTTTTACTAACAACACTTCCAGCTCGACCCCCCCCTCCCCACACATACACACACACAGTCCTGACACTACTTGTGTTGTGATGATTGGCAATAGCATTTGGGCTTGATTGCTCAAGGTGGGGCCCAGTGTTGCACGGGGTTGGAACCATGACATTAAGCAAAAATAAGCGGCTCCGTTCGTCATCAAACCTTGACAGCTGTGATGTTATTTGTGAACGTCTCGATGGCAGCCAAATTGCTTTGTTCCCCTTTAAACACAATGTTGTGAAAGTATGCACACATTGTGTTCTCAGTATTGTGAGGCTAAAATAAGAGAAATCCACTTTGTATCGCTTTAGATTGCTGATGATCTGAGGGATTCCTGGAGGTCAAGCAGACCAGCTACTCTCGCCTGGACTCTGTGATAGGCAAACTAGTTGTTCTGAAACTAGTGGTAGTACCTTGACTACCACTAACTAGTACCTCGGTAGTCTCGTCAGTCAAGACCGCACCAACCGAGACCAAGACATTATCAAGACCACAGAGTATCGAGATTGAGACAAGATGAAGACATTTGCAGTTTGAGACTTTATATATCAAAGAAAAATAACAACAAAAAACTGACCAGTATCTTTTTTTAAATTCAAGTTCGCTTCGAAATCAAACAGCAACATCTCTTTTCAGCAAGGTGTCTTTTAATAATTTTCATTTTGCTGCTTTGACAGCTATTTTGAACCATTTTCAAAAAACGACTTGGCTCTATAAAATTAAAAAATATCTTAACGAGGAATAAGGGGTGTGTCACTCTGGGTGTCACAAACGGCGCATAAAACGGCAGCAGCTGGATTCTTTTCCGTTGTTATCTGTCATTGTAGTGTTGGCTGAGTGTTGGCTGGTCTTGATCAAAAACCCGAGTCCGCCCAGTCCGAGACCGAGACAAGACGGAGTGAAAATGCTTCAGAGTCCGAGACGAGACCGAAACCCTTAAAAAGTGGTCTCCAGTACCACGACGCTACTTCAAACCAGTAACCAGCCTGTGACTCTGCTCCGCCTCCCATTTGAATTCTGTATCTAATGTAATTTCAGACCAGCTGGTGCGTTAATTAAAAGAGTTCCGATGCAGCCGGAATGCAGCGCATCAGTCACACTCAGGCACAGATGGAGAGTGGTCAAGCTTACGTGACGATATAGATGCTGTGTGGAGGGTGTCTTCCACACAGCTACACTTAAACACACACACACACAACAAGAAGTCAATATCAGCCTTATCAATGGAGATCTGCTTTGTTCCGGACAGCACTGTGTCTGTTGGCTAAAGATAACAGGAGACTTTGTTTGCAGTAGTGAACAATCACCCTGCTGAGTTCTTGACTGGTTATAACCCATTCACTGATGCTGCTGGGTGACGCACTCACTGATCATATTCATAATCATTGCTGTGCGTTGTTATTTATGAGACCTTTCTTTGTAATGCTGGGTATTTACTCCAGTACAGTCGGGTAGTCCCTCTCCATATGAATTATTCACGCTCAGCCGGCCCGTAGTTCATCATCCATATTTAATGCTCACGCTCGCATACTCCAGACTGAAGCTTTCTGTTGACTAATGGAGCCTCTGAACGTTTGGGCCACCAGGCGCTTATGAACATAAGTCATGTGTGATTTTTCTCGATCCGCAGGGTTTTTGCCGAAAGCCATTGAAAAAAGTCAATGTTTAGCCCAAAACAGAGACGACATCTCCAAACATGTGGAGAGCAGCACTATCACATCTGAGTTGACACTCACATGGTTGAATGAATGACCTGTGCTGTGAAATTAAGGTCATTTTTCAACATTTCGTCACTGAGGTTTCAGTCTGTTTGTGATTACAGGAAATACTGGATGGCTTAAAGAAAATCTATCGCTAAAGCAAACTTTACGAACATTCAGTGAAATTTAACAGGCAACGTTCTAAGGAGAAATATGAGCGCAGTTTTGCAGGGGTTACTAGAGGCCGCTGAATCACCACCTGTTTACCTGGACAAGTAAAAACACTTGAACATTTTATAGACAGCAGCCACTCTGCAGTCTTTTGCTGCTGTTATAATGACTGTTGCCTGCTGTTATTGTTCCTACTTGTGGAGGTGCTTGCTGAAGGGCCATGATTTTGTCTGTTTGAAAGTAAAGTAGACTGGATTTAAAAAAAAATGGATTCTGTCAAATACAACCATCGCACTACTTTGATCTTTTATATTCATATATGAAAAGAAAATATTCAATTCCGCAGTTGTATCACGATTAACTGACTTTTTTTTTTTTTTAATCTTTTTTGGCAGGATTTACTTGAAGATATTCACCCAGCAGTTTGAGAGAACAACCCTACAGCTTGGTAAACAACAGGCCCGGACGAAACTCCCACTTTTGTGTGCACGTTCAACAAGGGGAGGAAGAACTGGGCTGCACTGCACTGACAAACTGCACCTTACAGACGACATGCTGAAGAGGAGCGTGAGGGACTGGAACTGGTCTCCAACAGCTGTGCTTTGATCTTCCTGCGGCAGGAGCAAATCTTTTCACAGTAGGAGGCAAACGGGGAGAAGAAAAGCAGCCAAAGGTCCGACCGAGGGCAGCTGTGGGCCGCCCGCCTCTGCGGAGGGTGACGAGACGAGCCTGTCAGACTGGACAGAGCGAAAGGTTGACCGCCGGGAAAAGGGCAAGCGACAGAGAGGTTTGGAGGGGGGGCAGGGGCCCGAGGAGGGGTGGGAAGGACATTTCTCATGGCTACTGATCCAGGGGAACCCACGGGCACCGAGGACTCCACGGAAAAACCTGACAAGCAGAGGGAGGAGGACCCCGAGCAGGAAGGCAGGGCTGCCCTGCAGAGGGAGAGGATACACAGCACCCCAGCGGACTTCCCCTCCTCCCAGACCCAGCAGAGGAAGCTAACGGCAGGAGAGGATGGAGGAGTACAAGGCGGCGGAGGAGGAGGAGGAGGAGGGAAACCTCTCCAGGCAGGCGACAAGAAAACTGTGAAGCTGATCTCGTTCTCCACGCCCTCCATCCCCGACGACACCGGCCAGAGACAGCTGAGGAGGGAGAAGCGCTTCTTCAGGAAGAGCGTGGAGATTTGCGAGGAGAAGGACGAGGCGGACGTGGCCCCCGAGGCCCCTCACAGCGCCCCTCACTTGGAGCTGCGGTCCTCAGACTCGGTCTTCGTCGGCGCCGCCCAGCAACAAGGGGCCGTCGCGCCGCCCCGCGCCGCCCCGGACCATGACCCGTCCTGCGCCGGCTCCGGGCAGGAGCCCGGCAAGGAGGCCTCGGCCGCGGCCGCCGAAAAGGGAAAGGAGAGGGAGCGGGAGCTGGAGGAGGAGGCGGAGATGAAAGCGGTCGCCACCTCTCCCGGGGGCAGGTTCCTCAAGTTCGACATCGAACTGGGCCGAGGGGCCTTCAAGACTGTGTACAAAGGCCTGGACACAGAGACCTGGGTGGAGGTGGCCTGGTGCGAACTTCAGGTGAGACCATGAGTTCTGCTGTTTTCTCACCACCACCGCCACGGTGCCAAATGTGCAGCCATAGTTCTGACTTCTGCTGCAATAACACACATCGGGAGTAAATCTCCTTTTTGATGCGTCCCGCAGCTCCTCCTCCTTCAAGTGCAGAAATCTTGCCACGTCACAGCTGTCTCACTGCGGGAATGTGGCGGAGTTGAGAACGGGGTGAGGAGGAGGAGCATCGCTCATAGTTGAGTGGCAGCACAAAGTGAAATCACAGGCCCCTGCTTTTTTTCCAGGGCTGTAATGAATAATAGAGTGGTGGGCTGTCGCCGCTCTCCTCTCGTTCGTGATCGGAGATTCCTCCAAAGCAACATCGTTCCGTCTACGTTGACCGGATTTATATTTGTCCATAAAATGAAACGTGGGACAGTGTGAATTTTAGATTCTGTTGTAAAGGTGCCATATTAGGCACGCATAAAAGCGATCGACCTTAACTGCAGGTTAGGTAAAGGTGAGGAGATGGATGGCTGGATGGATTATTAACGTAAACGCCCTTTTTTCAGTTTTTTGCAAAATAAAAGCGATATTTCTAAAATTTCGACAGAGTACAATGGAAATTTGCAGGTGTTTCCATTGAATGGTGTGAAGCGGATAAGCCGTAATTGTCGTAAAATCTCATCCTGTGAGACTCCACTTTGAGGAGGATGGAGGCACAAAACGTTTTGCGATGAATCTGCATCTTGATGTTGTTTGCTGTCAAGAATGGTTGCCATTTTCACTTGAAGTGAACTGGTCACATGATCCCGTGCGTCACGTCCGGTGATGTGTAAAAGCAAAAGAAGTGTTTCCATAACACTTTTGCGATACACCTCTATATTGATACGTCTAAAAAATCACCTCATGAGGGCGTCAAAACCTTTTAGTGATATTTGAGAAGTTTTTCGAAGTTTAAATGTTTCCATGACCATGAGTTTTTTATTGAGATATTTAGGTTTTGAAGGACGAATAGACACGCAGCTAGTGGCGTACTTAACTCTACCCAGTTACCTCCCTTGACTTAACAAATTCTTATTATTCAGTGTTCCCAAGCTTTTGTGTTTGTGCCAAAAAGTTTAGCAATGGGAAAGAAAATGAATGGATTCTATAATCCCAGTCATCTCTTTATTAGACTGGTTTTTAAGATGTGCCTGCCTGGGTGTAGCTGAGGCTGCCGTGCATGTCAACGCTGGCCCTTTTCTGTTGTGTAATAATGGGGTATGCGGTGGAAATAGTCAAGTTATGCAAAAAGGGAAGCCCTGATTAGGAAGCACTTTCCCAGCACAGAGCAAACACGCAGTCAATGCATAGCTGGCATTATTTGAAAAGGGACTGTGAGAAAGTCTTTGTTGTGAAACAAGGGTGGGAAGAAAGATGAAATATAATAAATGTCTAATGCGAAAAGTTCTTTGCTAGTCTTTCTGCACGGGATGCTCGGACATAACGCACATGAATGAGAACGTTAGGTGCTGTAGGTTCAGAATGTGGGTAAAAGACTTGTGGAGGAGGGCAGAAATGCACCCTTCTGACTCTTGGTGGACCCACAATGGCGAGCAGTGTTGTGCTAAGTCCTCTCGTTTGACTGTTGGCTTTGTGCGAGAAAAGTCAGTCATGTGTTGGATTTTGAGCTAATTCCAAAACAAGAGCGTCGGCTAATCCTTGAGGTCAGGCTCTGTCCACTGGACTAACGAGCAGCTGGCGTGCCGCCGTCACCTTTTCTGCTTTCATTCTTAACGCAGAGCGAAGCGGCTTCAGGTGGACTCGCCTCGGAACGCCGCTCAGCCTCCGCCGGGTCCGCGCCTCAGTCACTTGGACGCGCTCTCGCGCTCACAGCGGGTCTTGTCAGGTCTTGCAAAGCGGCTTCATTTCACCTTGACAAAGATGTCAGTGTCTGTGTATCTCGTAGGCTGGCAGGATTCTGTCATGACACCGGCTCGAGCTCTGCTCCGTGTTTCGGCTCAGTGCAGGAATGTAAGAAAATCCAAGGTTAGTTCGGAGATCTTGAAAGCTGACTGAGAACAGGCGGAACCACTGAGGCGTTCAGATTGAGCTTGCGATCATTTTTTTTTTTAAACACATTTTTTTTTTGGCTGCTTAAGACTGCCATGAGCTCCTCATGGGCAAAATTACCAACGCCATCCAACAGCAGGATACTTTTAGCCTGTCAGCTCAGAAATTAGGAAAAATTCAGGAATTCTTAACTTCACCTGCTTGTGCTGAAGTGTGAGGTGTGCCCTGAGATATGCAGCCGAGGAAATCAGCCCTTTATGATGTCACAGAGGACTTACAGATGACTGATGCTTCGGCCAGGTTTGGTGATTGTTCTGCCGTTTCAGACTTCCAAACCTTACTGAAGGTACAGCAAAGGATCAGCATGAGGCTGGAACTGATATGCAGGAGGCTGCGACCACAGGGCTAAATATGCTGCTTTGGGCATTTATATAGTTTTGGGATAAATATTAGAGAATTGTTTGATGTAAAACATTAAAAAAAAAAAAACATTCAGAATGACAGAGCAACAAGAGGAAGGCGGAAGAAAGGTGGAATGTGAGGACGGAAAGATGTTGAGACTGAGGAAGAGGGAGAGCGGAAGACGAGGGGGCGAGGTGTTGAACTCAACAGAGGATTACCATGGCATCCTTCCCAGAGAGCGCTCATGTTGCTACAGCTAACTTACCACATGCAGTGCGCACGCGCGCACGCACACACACACACACTGCTCCGAGTTGCCCAGTCACAGGTCTGGAGAAGGATCCCGTGCTGCATTCGCGGTGACATTCAAGTCGCTTGAGTCACATGACGAGTCCTGTTTACTCCACCTGGCTAAAGGCTAATTAGCGCAGGTCACCTTCCAACGTCACAGTGATGTCGGAATGTATTGCAACAATCATCCCTGGGTATGATTGTGTCCTAACTCCAAATTTGGATTTTAAAAATAGTGGATGTGCAACTTTGGCACTTCTAGTCAACTTCTTGCAGTGTCTAATCATAAGCCTCAGGTTCGGTAATCACAGTGACTCACAGGGCATCGCTGCCTTTGCGCCGTCATGCCACCGTGAGACCCTCGACTGTTTGTGACATGAATGTGCCGAATTAGATACAGGGAGAAACAGCAAGTCTAACATTTGATACCATCTCCTTTGTGGCACCACAAGCCTGGGAACACCTAGCCCCTCTGCTCCCGTGTGCACAAAGAGAGGGAAGCCGGGGGATTAGCTGTCCAAATTCAGCGAGAAAGAGTGTGTAATTAAAGTTGCCTGAGTGGACACCATCACTCTTCCCCGCTCTGCCCTTTCTCTGAGAGTTTCATGCCTGAAAAAGGGCAAACCCGAAGGTCTCCTCACCGCCGCGGCTTCGGCCTCGTGTTTTTGCCGTCCGTTACGCACTTTGGAGTCATTTGCACATGCCGCACACTTCTACATTCAAGCTGTTGCTCGCCGTCCGTCTGTGTCAACATATGCCACTGTATGTGTCCGCCTGTCCTCTCTCGTCTCGTCCTCTGTCACCCTCCCTTCCTCTCTCACCCCCGCCCTCCATCTATCCCCCCCCCTCCCTCCCGCCATCGCTTTTCTCCCTCCATCACTTTTTTTTTTTTTTTTTTGTCTGTGTGAGTGAGCATGCGGAGTGATCCAGGGGAGTTAATTACAGTGGGTGCCGGGGTGGCTTGAACAAAAACCCTGCACAGACAGCATAACTCGGGCAGCAGAAACCAAACTGGTTCAACCCAGCCATCCCAGACTGGTCCGGCTCAAATCAGCTCAGCCCAGTCGAGCCGTGCGCACAGGAGTAGCTGCAGGACTGAGAGCCTGCCGCAATCACAATAACCGCCCTCAATATTATGTCGTATTAACAGGTTGTTGAATTGCCAGCTTTGTGAGTGTCTGGTTTAACACACGAATGCTTTGCTTTTGCTTTTCTTTCTTCTCAAAGTCATAGTCATGGTCAATATGCACAATTGAGCTCTTAACAGCACAACTTATACGGTTGCATTTTTGCACAAGAGACTCCAATATAACCTGCCTATGCATATGAGGTGTAACCAGTAGCAACAGCAACAGGGAGGATGGAGGACATTTCTTTTTTCCTCGTCATCATTTAAAAGACTGTGGGGTTATTCCAGGCGAAGCCAGCGTAGCCTTCTGATGCGTGACCAAAAGAGGCGAGGCAACGATCAAATGCACCGCGGCTGAGCTGACTAGACTGGCGTGGAACGGATCCAATTGAGCTGACCCGAGGCGCGTTCATCTGGGGCACCGACAGCTGGCTGGTGACCCCTGGGCCGCCGCCACATTACCTCATCAGCGCTCGAGATTCAATTGACGCCGACCGTTGCGCTGGACCCAACAGCGATATTGACCATCGACCGCCGCCGTTTGGCTGCAAAGCGAGGCCTCGTGCCACTCCACTTTGCGGCTGTGCCGCTCAGTGGCGGTCGCATGTGAGACGCCTGCTAACGAGTGGCTTGCGTAGCGCTAGTGCAGGTTGGTGAACTTGGCCCAGTAGCCTGGGCTTCTAATCCACCATAAGGGTCATCCCGTTTCCACCAATCCATTTTGTTAGTCTGACCTGTCGTAGCTTACAGTAATCTAATCCTCGCCACCGGCCACCTTGGATTTTCTATCTCTGGCGTGCTTACTCCCGCACTGCGGGGTCACACACATTAGATAGTACCGTGTGGACTTACAAATATTCACATTTATAAAGATTAGCACTCATTTATTTCTTACTACTGCCCTGATTAGATCCCGTTTGCTCTTATTTGTCTGTTAGTCTTGTGTGGCCAAGGAAGCATCCATCATGCTGTGTAGTCTCTCGGATATCCGACACTCGGGCAGCGTTTGCCGAAATAGACGTTTCGGGGCTCACATGCTTTCGGCATCCGTGACCCCCAACCCCTTAGCATCTGCCCGATGTGTCTGGTCGGCCGCGTCACGTACGTTATCTGTTTTATGAGGCTACTTAACCTTCAGCTTGACTTACAACTCCACCAGATGCCTGGTCCAAAAAAAAATAAATCTCCCGCTGCCTTCAGGTCTTAAGTTTTACTTTGTTTGCCAAGTCAAGTTGCACTCCTCAGGCCACCCACACGACGCTGAGACATCAGCGGAAAAGAAAAAAGTGAATAAATTAAAGGGGGTTTACAGTTGTGGATAGGATAGCAAAAAAAATCCTGTATTAATGAACTGAGTTGATGTCGGCCAAACGTTTTTGTTAGTTTGTTGAATGTATGTTGTCTGCATTGAACAATAAGTGACATTAGTGGCCTAAAAACTGCCACAAAACTGTATAAACATATACATATAATATAAAACATATAACTAATTTAGCTTTATTTTGGACTATTTTGCACATTTCTTCTGCCCTTGTATGTTTCAGAATAAAGCCTTGAAACGAAAAATAAAATGCTGTGGCACAATTAGAATGACTGCAGCCATTAAGACGATGACGTAAACGACAGCAGTGGTCGACAGCTGTTCTGCACTGCGTGTTTACACATGTTCTGACTGTTTTTATTGTCTTTGCAACCCAACTTGAGTCACTGATCAAGTTAATCTAGTTGATTTAGAGAAGGGCTGCCTGCAGAGCTGTGCTTCTCTGGTTCCTCTCTTCGGCCCACACTATCCCTTAAAGTTATAGATATTCTTTTGTTTTAAAATGGCTTTTGATGCAGTGCACCATATTATTTTTTATTGAGTTCAGTACTGAGTGTTAGGATTACGAGGTGGTATGGAGACATGGTGGCGCAGTCGGCCGGCGCTGTTGCCTCACAGCAAGCAGGTTGTAGGTTTCATTGCACATTTCTGCGTGGGCCCCTGCTCGTTCTCCCAGTGTCGGCCTTGTGGTTCTCTCCGGCTTCCTCCTATCATCCACGGGCGTGCATTAGGATAATTGGCAACTCTTAAGTTGCTTGTAGGTATTGGTCTCTCAATGTCAACTTGGGATTTGTCCAGGGTGTAAGAGTCAGAGTCAGCAGGAACTGTGACTCCAGCATTGCCTTAACTGTGAGTGCAGGTTAAGCAGTAAAAGAAGATGCATGGATGGAATGTCCTCCAAACACTGGCAAACGTATTTGGGTGTGGCGATCAGTCTTGATAATGGCACATTAGAAAAGCTTGTGTTGCTCTGTAGTTTCCTGGGTTATAAATACAAGTACACATGAGTGTGTACTTGTATGTGAGTGAAGTCCCTCCTTTGGGGGTGGTTTGTGAGAGCCTGTCTAGACACAATCTTACAAGCTGAACTCTGGGCGACCTCTGCCAACCCGGAGGCAGTCTGATGTGACACTTGGAGAGGAACACAGTAAACACTGAGGAGGCATCAGACAGAGACAAACAGGCCAGTGCACTGTTTCACAGGGAGCCAGACGCTGACACAGAGAGATGCTCTGACAACTGTGCAGCCACCAAAAAAAAAAAAAAAAAGGATGACGGCACCCAAACGGAGGCGCTTGCTCTTAACAAAATGAAGACGCACGTGTATCGTTGATATGGTTTAATGTTCTTCAGAAGACCGAGGTGGGCAACAGTGAGACATGTGCTGACACACCCCAGCATGGTCTAGTAAACACACGATTGCGTCAACGTGTGTACACAGCAACACTGGGGTTGTTACTTGGCGTTTAACAGCGTGAAGGATGGTCCAGGCTGGTGCAATGTTTTCATGCCATTGCAGTTGGGAGCCTTGGTTTTATCGACAGATCATTCCTGTTAAGACGGGAGGAGTGGCGTTATTTTCTTTACCAGTATTTCCCGCACAAAAAAAATAACGACGGTCTATAATAATGTGAACCACGGACACAGTGAGCAGAGAGACGCAGTCGATACAATGATATAAATATAGACGCGGGGAGAGAGACTGTGTGTCATAAAAAAAAAAAATGGTTTATTTGCATCCAGGCATCTTGCACTGTACTGCCTCCCTCCCTGAGGCTTCGTGTGAAGCAAAAAAGCAGAACATCAATGGAATTGATCGGTGGAAAGCCACTGTTAAGTCTATTTATAGTCAGGCAGGTCTGTGACACGACGCGCCGGCCATCTGACTGTCTCCCCTGAACGCACCAAGTCTGATACCCTGTGTTTTTCACCTAATGTTTTTATTTTTCCTACGTATTGCCGTTTAATACGAAGATCGATTAAATAGACCCCTTTTCCACTCTTTTGCACTGTTTCGTAGGTCCACAAACTAAACACAAGCTCGATAAAAGTGAAAAGCCCAGAGACCTTAAAATGCTGTGACACATGGACATGGCAGGCAACAATAGCTGCTTGTGACAAGTCTAAAAATACGCAGTCAGTTACCAGAAGCCTTGTAAAATGGTGTGATTGTCAGGACTCCTCATTGATCCTACGCCAATGCTTAGTTATAGATCACTGGTTCCATAATAATTTCATATTTAGGCAAATTATAGACACGCAAGTTTGTAGTACTTGCCAGCAGCACCCAACAAAATAATAAAATTGGAATTAATGGAAAATTTTCAAATTTTCAAACTTTCACCTATTTAATAATAAGCAATGCACATGTGTTTTATTAGTTCCCACACACACACGCGCACGCACACACACACACACACACATGCACACTCACACACACACACACACACACACACACTCACACACACACACACACACACACACACACACACACCAACAGTTTGGGTGTTGCCTCAGGGCTGCTGTAACCCTGTATTGCTAGTACCACCTAGTGGCAACAAGTGTCAGTACACAGGCATAGTGAACAGTGAAGCTGTGTATCTTTTGTGTGGGTTTAAAGTATCACAAAGATCCTTCACATTGTTTCTATTGCTATGTGTGTGTGTATATATATATATATATACACACACACACACACACACACACACACACACACACACACACACACACACATATATATGTATGCTTATAGTCATAGCATAAAAAGATTTATGTTTTTCTTTTTTTGTTCATTAACTTCACGGGTGCCTTTCACTGCAGGACCGCAAACTGACCAAGGCGGAGCAGCAGCGCTTCAAGGAGGAGGCCGAGATGCTGAAGGGGCTTCAGCATCCCAACATTGTCCGCTTCTATGATTCTTGGGAGTCTGTGCTCCGTGGCAAGAAGTGCATTGTGCTCGTCACGGAACTCATGACTTCAGGGACTCTGAAAACGTGAGAACTGTCTTCCTCCATGTTTAAATGTCTGCTTGGAATTTTTTATTTTTTTTTTACTATTGACGACATTAGCCTTTGTCAGTAATCTATGTAAAATGTCGTTATTGCTTGTGTACCCTTGTGCACCCTTGCTGACTTGGGCCAACATTTGAGTGCCATTTTTTTTTTTTTAATATATATATATATATAAAGTTGAGCCCTTAAGTATCACTATGCTCTTTTCGAATATTATAACCATAAATCCTAGAAAATGTTTTATATTTAGCCTTTCAAACATTATGACCCCGAGAAAGGACCTACAACATAAAGTAATTGGAATTGTGTAACTGATCTGCAGCAGTGTTATTTTTAGCAATATTGTAAAAAAGTTGCTGTACCTCATTCGGTATCAATAATTGCACTTTTCTAACACACACTTTATAGTCATTATCTTCATGCTAATAAAAGCTTTAATTATACACCAGTGCTAGAACTACATTATATTAATTTGAAACATCTCTGGACTACAAAGTATGCCTTTTTTCTCCCCCCTCATAGATATCTGAAGCGCTTTAAGGAGATGAAAACCAAGGTCCTGAGGAGCTGGTGTCGACAAATCCTGAAGGGGCTCCACTTCCTTCACACCAGGACCCCTCCGATTGTCCACCGCGATCTCAAGTGTGATAACATCTTCATTACTGGCCCCACGGGTTCAGTCAAGATTGGTGACCTGGGACTGGCCACTCTCATGCGAACCTCCTTTGCCAAGAGTGTTATAGGTAGGCTGGATAAGTGGATTAACTGCTTACAAAAACATTGCCGGACATCTAGAAGCTCCATCAGCAAACTGAGTCAGCCCTTATGGATTTCTTTATGAACTTTTCTGCACCGACAGGTTTTTTAAAGACGGCTTAAGCTGCATTCTGAATTAAGATTCTTCTTATTGATTGAGTCACTCAAGAATTTATGTGTTTAGGGCTCGATGTAAACGCTCAATGAGATGCACAGTAAAGACTATTAAGCTCAAAGAAACTGAGGAAGTCAGGAGGAAGCAAGTTCAACTTTATGTGGGCTGCCAACATAAAAGTAGTTCAGCTCTCTTCCTCATTGATTGTTAAAGTCCATCTGCTTTCAACAGGTACCCCTGAGTTCATGGCTCCAGAGATGTATGAGGAACACTATGACGAGTCCGTGGATGTCTACGCCTTTGGGATGTGCATGCTGGAGATGGCTACCTCGGAATATCCCTACTCTGAGTGCCAAAATGCAGCTCAAATCTATCGTAAAGTTACAAGTGTGAGTCTCTGACGCCCAATACTTTACTCCTTAAGTCCGTGTTCGTTGCCTCATGGTTTCAGTTCAATTTTGTTACAATATTTGAATCTGCAAGTCTCTCTTTCTTCCTCTGCAGGGTATAAAGCCGGCTAGTTTTGATAAAGTGAAAGACCCAGAGATCAAAGAGATCATTGAAGGCTGCATTCGTCAAAACAAGAGCCAAAGGTTAGGATGTTTTTTGCTTGTGTCCTCATTTTTCATCCACACAACAGTTCTGGTCACAGCGGAGTAAAAGAATGAAAAGGACTATTGCGTCTACTGGATGCTATTATGCACATTATTTACAGCGGAGCCTGTTGCTACAGGCGTCAATTGGGTCTAATTATTTGCCTGCAATTCCAGAACCATAAAGTGGATTTAAAAAAAAACTGTCACCAGAACGTGTTGAACAGCAATTGAGGAAATAAGTGAAGCCTCTGTTTGTGTGAACTGTCCCCATAAGAGTTCCACTGATACTATTATTGAGGCCTGTTTTACCATCCTTCTTTCCTTGAACAGACTCTCCATCCGAGACCTCCTGAACCATGCGTTCTTTGGGGAAGACACGGGGGTGCGGGTGGAGTTGGCAGAGGAGGACATGGGCAACCAAGACTGTCTGTCTCTCAGAATCTGGGTGGAGGAGCCCAAGAAGCTCAAAGGGAAGCACAAAGACAATGAGGCCATCGAGTTCAGCTACGACCTGGAGAATGACAGTGCAGAGGAAATTGCTTTAGAAATGGTGAGGAAAGTTCCAATACTTGTGGTATTTTAAATGGGTTCAACAGAGTTCACTGTGGAATAAGTTAAGATTGGTAAAAGTGTTTGATGTTTTGAAGCCTAAGAAAAAAAGATGAGGGAAATCTTAAGTCCATTTATTATACTTACCTAGCTAGGTCCCACTTAACTTTGCTTCCCCCAGTCCACTTCAATGAGGAATGACTTCCTCTCCCTCCCTCTCTCTCTCTCTCTCTCTCTCTCTCTCTCTCTCTCTCTCTCTCTCTCTCTCTCAGGTGAAGTCAGGATTATTTCATGAGAGTGATGCCAAAGTGGTTGGAAAATCCATCCGGGACAGAGTGAGTCAGATCAAAAAATCACGGGAGCATCGGCAGCAGCAGCAGCCGGGCTTTGAAGAGAGGGGAGACTCTGCTCTCACCTCCTCCAGCTTCGCTCATCCGTCCTGCCCGTCCTCTCTGGCCCAGAGGCCACCTGGACAAACGGGAGGAGAAGGAGGCCAGGAGTCCGAGGAGCTGCCCGAAGTGGATCAGCACGTCAGGCAGCAGCATGTTTTCAGTGGCACAACCCCAAGCCTAACAGGTAGATAATGCACCTTTGTCAATGAGCAAAAGCTATTTGGAATATTGCACAGGTGGGCGTAATGTCTATTTTTATAACGCTGCTTATAATGTGTCATCTGCTTTTTGTAAGGTGAAAGTATCGGGTCTCTAAGCTGTGAATCCTGTGCAAGTGGACAGAGTCAGACATATTCTCAGCATGGGGAGTCATACAGCCAGATGATTCTTCCTGGGATGGCGTCTGTATGTCCACATTTTTCATTTTGTTACAAAAAAATTATCATCTAACCATAGTTTGAAAAAAAATGTAATAACATCGCTACTGTGTTTATCTACTGCAGGGCACTTCGGCTCATCCTCAAATGATCCCCATTGGAGAGAATGTTCAAAGTCTGCCTATTGGCCAGAGCATTAGTATGTCCAACATGTCCATAAGCCAGAGCGGTGGAGGACATGTTGGACAGACGTTCCTCCAGCCCACTACCATGGTTCCACAGGTAGCATTTAAAACCATAACCTACCATTGATATTGTTGTAACTGGAGCTAAAGCTACTGTCCCTCTGCTTTGGGTTGTTTTCCTCCTAAATAACTGTTCACCAAACTTCAGATCACCCGACTTAATTCTCTTGTGTCATTCATCTGGAATAGGGTTTCTCCCAGGGAAAAGTGGATCGCCTGATTGCCTAATTTAAAATACTGTATAGATTTGTTTCCTTTTCCTGACCTCGTAGCTCCATAAAAACAAAATCTTTATTTTAGCCAGACATTATGTACTTCAGGTGCCCCCCTCCACTTTCAAACACTGTGGGAAACCCTATTCTTTAAAGATTGTGTTGATAACCGTATCTTATTCTCTACCTAATTTTTTTTATATCACTGTCTTTTCCCTTTTCCTCACAACCATTGATCACTATATCCTGTCACTCTCGCCCACACAGTCACAAACATTCCCATCAGACACATTTCAGACTGCCACGCCCCATGCATCAATGGCCATGTCCCAGTCATACATACCCCCTGTTTCCCCACAAGCGCCCATCAATGTCCTCACTGCATCCATGCCAGTCGGCGATCCTGCTGCACCAGCGGGGACCATTGTGCCTCTCGCTCAGCAGAGCCAGCCCCCTGCCACTCCTATACAGCTCACTGACATCATTCCCCAGGCCGCACCGCAGCAAAAACAGCCTGTCCTGAATCCTCAGCCGACTATTGTCCAGCAACAACAGATAGGGATGGATCCCCAGAACGCCGCCATTCAGCAGCAGCCGCAGCAGCAAATGGAGGCCCAGGTCGCTCTAGTGGAACAACACATTTGTGCCTCGCAGCAGCCAATGGAGCGGCGTCCACAGAGTCTTCTAGCTGCAGTTGTCCAGACACATCACTTTGAACCTCAGCAGCAGATCTATGTGCAGCAGCCTGCTAATCCTCACCAGGCGGTACTTGCTACGCAAACAGGTATGGAGCAACAGGTTGTGCCACTGCCACAGCAAGGGGAGCAGCCCCAGGTGTATAAGCCCCAGCAGTCAGGAAACACGATTGAGGCGACCATGGTGAACTCGCAACAAATACAGCAACAGCTTCAGCAACAGCAGTCTATTTTCCAACAGCAGCAGCTGGAGCAGCAGCACCAGGCTCTGCTGCTTGAGCAACAGCAACATAATGCACAGGTCCAAATGCAACAGCTGGAGCAGCAGCAGCAGCAGGCCTTCATGCACAAGCAACTATTGGATCAGCAACAAGCTCTCATTCAGCATCAGGAGCAGCAAGCACAACATCAACAGGCACTTTTACAGCAGCCCTCAGTGCAGCAGCAGCAAACGACCCAGTTCTACCAACAAAGTGGACAGCACCAACCTGGAATACAAAACAAATCAGAGCTTCAACAGCAGCAACAAATCCTGTCACAGCAGCAACCTCAGCAGACTCACGCACAGAGGGAGCAGCAGCAGCTGCAGCAGCAGGCCTTACTCCAGCAAATGGAGCAACAACAGCAGCACATGCTCATGCAGCAGCATTTTCAGCAGCAGGCCATTCTGCAGCAGCAACAGCTGCAGCAGCAGGAGCAGCAGCAAGTTCAGCTCAAGCAGCAAATGGAGCAGCAGCAGCAGCAGCAGGCCCTGTTACAGCAGCAGCTAGAGCATCAACGGCAGCAGCAGTTCATGTTGCAGCAGCAGGCGGAGCGGTTGCAGCACGAGGCGCGGATGCAGCAGCAGATTCAAGAGCAGCAGCAGCAGCAGCAGCAGCAGCAGCAGGCGGCAGCCATCTTTCATCTCCAGCAAATGGAGAAAGCGGAAGCCACCACCATTTCTCAGAGTGGCAGTGAGCAGCAGATTCAGCAGCACCTAAGCAATCTACAGCACGTGTGCATCCCGCAACTTCCCAGTACACATTTTCCACCTCACACCAGTCTCACGCAACAGCAGTCGACGGAGCAGCAGCAGCAGCATGCAGCTCTGATACACCAGCAGACGTATGTCGGGCAGCCTCAGCATCACACCGCTGCAGGAACCGAGGCGATTCACCACCAAGGTCAAATCCTCTCCCAGAACCAGGCCCCCATGGCATTTCAGACCCCGCAGGTTCCCATCCAGCCGCCCACTGTCGTCCCAGCACAGGTCCTCACCCAGCAAGTCCCGAGTGAGACTTACCAGGGCCAGGCACAGGTGACAGGCCAGTTTTCAGCCCAGCCCATGGTCCAAGCGGCTCAGGCCACCATGGAGACACAAGTAGCTCCTCAAGCTGCGACTGTGCAGGGACAGTCACTCATCATGCAGACTCAGCACCTTCCTTTACAGAGCAGTTTCCCCGCACCGGTACCCCCGACACAGAGCCAAGCAACTGCCCAGCCACTGATCCAGAATCAGTCCTTGCTGCAGCACGGACAGCCCTCAAATGTGGGCATGCAGAGTCAGATCCCTGTCCATCCTCCGGCTGCAGTGACAACAGGACTCATGCAGCCCCAAGCTCTCGTCCCCGCTGGCGTCGATGCGCACAGCCAAGCCGCCGCCGGTGTTTTGAACCCGCAGTATTTGCCTCAGTCTGCGTATCAAGCCAGGCCCACTCTGCCGAGGGATGTAAGTCAGCAGCAGCAGCAGCAGCAGCAGCAAGAAGCCATGCAGCAGTACCAGCTGACTGCCCGGACCTCCGGCCCGACGGTCGACCCTGCAAGCTACGTCGCCAGCTCCCAACAGGTCGGACAAACGGCGCTGCAACAGCAGCAGCAGCAGCAGCAGCAGCACGCTGTCGAACCTCCCGTCATGGAGGCCGTCCCCCATCCCTCCATGGCCCAACAGCTGCATCAGATCTCACAAGTGCAGCAGGCGGTCACTCCGCTCCAATCACAGGTTCAGTTACTAGCGCAGCAATCACTTCCTCCAAATCCGGCTTTGATGCCCATGGAAGAGAGGCACTTGTCGGCCTTGGCCGCCCCGCACCTGGCCGCCAACATGGCCGCCGCTCAGTGTCAGGACAGGGCCCCGCCCCCTGGTGGTAACCTGCCGCCGGGAGTCCCCCAGTCTCCGCAGCACCAGGCCAGGCAAATGCTTCCGGCCCACACGCACACGCAGACCAGTATTCAGCCGCAGACGCACTCGCAGACACAGACACAGACACACTTTCAGCTGCAGGCTCACTCGCACACCCAGACACAGCACACGGAGGCACCCGCGGCCGAGCAGCCTGTCCTTCCTCACGCTGTCTTCCCTGCGCCACAACTGCCCCTCAGCCCCTCCCACGCCTCCTTCGCCCCGCCGTCACTGCCACTCCTCTCGTCCTGTCAGCCCGTCGCTGCCGCCCCTGTGCCGGAGCTGCCCACGTCTCCTCCAGCAGCCCAGGTGGCCTTGCGAGAGCTGGCCGACTTTATTCCCACCTCCCCTCCGCCTGTCGCTACCCTGCAACTGCTTGATTCTAATGCCCCCAACCTGCCCCAAGCCTCGCTTCAAGACTGTGACCCTTCCCCGCTGGGCATTGCTGAGGTACACAAAGAATGAAAGTTTGCTCAGTTATTTTTAATTGAAGGTTTTGTTTTGATTTTCCTTGCTAACATACTGACAGAATGATTAAAATTATCGGTATTGCCTTTTTGTTTCTCAACTAACAAGTTTTAACTCTTCAAACATCACTTTTGTCTAAGAGAGCAATGTGTTGACAGTTGTAATGGATCCTTGGATATATACAAGAGCAATACCGATTAGCAACGTCACATGAATGTGGCATTTGACGTTGCTAATGTTTTTGTATGTTTTTTTATGTGTCTGTTCATGTGAATCTGCAGGATGGTCTATACGTGTCAAGTGCAGAACGTCAGTCTTCGTCAGGGTATGTCTGATCTGACCAGTTTTATTTAAAAAATAAATTTAAAAGAAATCCCACTAGAACAAATAAGAACTATCGCAGCTCCCTCAGTATCTCTTTTAAAACAAAACTTTTAAAACGGATATTGTAAGATGTGTATCTAGTCCATTTTTCTCAGAGTGGGCCTGCATTGTGTCAGTGTCATGGAAGAAATTGTGTTGCATCTACTGTAACGAACCATATAATGGGAGATCACTTTTCAGTCTCAGACATGTCAATGAGACAGAAGCAGATCCAGCAATGCATAAAAGTCAATGCTGTTATGCATTGTGTCTTCAGCAACACAAATCAATTTGAGAATCACATCTACATGCCTGAACTTTTCTGTGTGAGTAGGTCATCAGTTTGTCTGCCTCGCCAGTACCAACCAGCTGTATGACAGTCCATTTTGATATGTGTATATTTAATTTAGATGAATGAATGTGAAGAATGTTTAGTTGGTGCCCATAATGTCTGGTGTAATGTTTTAGTTTAACAATGGATAATGTGTGACAACAGTGCGACTGTACCATCCATAGGTCAGTTCCAGCCAATGGAGAAGAAGCTCTCCAGCTCTTGGCCAATGGAAAGTTTGAGAAATTAAAAAGTCAAAGAAGATCTTCCTCGCTGAGACCAGAGAAAGTTTTGCATCAGTTCCAACTGAGCATGCTTCAGGTAAAAAAAAATGAAGCAAGAGTTAAATTGTTTATGTTTATGTCTATGTGTGTAGACCTATTAAATTTAAATGTAGATTTCGAGAAGTATGTTTATGTATAAGTATATGACATGCATTTCTCTTGCCAGGTGTCTGGAACTGGGGACAATATGGTTGAGTGCCAGTTGGAGACCCATAGCAACAAGATGGTGACATTTAAATTTGACATTGAGGGCGACGCACCGGAGGATATAGCTGATTACATGGTAGGCTGCTCACACGTTTGGACAATCTGCTTTGTTTGCGCAACCATTTGCCTTTTTTTTTTCTTTGACTGCTGTTTGGTTGCATTTATTTGCAGGTGGAGGAGGACTTTGTCCTTGAGACAGAGAAGGAGAAATTTGTGGAGGAACTTAAAGCCATAATGAAGAAAGCACATGAAATTCTTCAAATACATTCAATGGTATGTTTAGATACCCAATTATTATTCTGGAACGTTTATCCTCTCTTGTCTTTCTTTTTGGAGCTAATATTGTTCCTTTTTTTATTTCATTTTTTTCTAGACTGGATCAACTGACCAGCTTCACGTGAGCACTCCCACTGGCTCTTCCGGTAAGTTGAAAGAATATTCTGATTAACGAGTTCCACTGTATGTTCTCAAAACTTGTACCCTAGTAAAATATTCTTTTGATTTACAGTAGAGTCGGTGCCCTACTCTTCCCCAGTCGGACGCTGGCGATTCTTCATCAACCAGACAATCCGCCACAGAGACTCTCTATCCAGCCAGGGAGCTGCCGTGCCGTTATCCGCCTTGGAGATCAGGACTCCTCAGTCTCCGAAAACAGAGAAAGGTGATCCTCCTTGATGGATGAACGATAGCCTTAGCTGTGAGAAAGATGATGGTTCTAGCGCCGCAGATGCTAACCATGTGCTCGTCTTTTCAGCTGCGGAAAGCGAAGGGTCGCAGAGTATGGAGTCCTTGACGGGAATGGCCACTACACAGTGCCCTGCCTTGTCTGCCACCTCGCCCCCTGTCTCCTCTGTCTCTGCCCCAGCCTCCATGGCCCAATCGGCCCTCGCTCCTAACGTTATAGCCTCTGAGAGCATCTCTGCGCCAGCCTCCAGTGTTCAAGCCGCCACCCCTGCTGTTCCCTCGGGTGGTCCTGAGCTCATGCCTTCAACCTTCGTCAACAAAATCCCCAGTGCCCCCTCGTCCATTGCGATACCACCTTCTTCTAACCTTTCCAACCTGTCCAGTCCTCCCGGTATTGTGCCTCCTACGCTCACCAGCATGCTGCCACAAGTCCCTAGCTCGCCCGGAGCCACTGGCGGCTCCATTTTAAGTCAAAGCATAGTGGACCCATCGATAACCGTGGTGCGGACATGCGTACCAGCGGTGGATCACTCTCCAGCCTCCTATCTTACCCATCTCCCTGCTCCTCCTCCTGCCGCAGCCGCTGCTGCAGTAATCTCTCCTTCAGCGGGTCAACCTGCCATGGAGCATCAACTGAAATCCGCCCTGACCGCCCAGCCGGCCCAAGAGAAACAACAGCAGCAACCGCCGTTGCAGCTCACGCTACAGCAGCAGACCTCGGCAGCAGTTCAGCAACAGCTGCAGTCAGTGCAGTTTGAACAACAGCAGGCAGCGCAGAGTCAGCGGATGATGCCGCAGCAGCAGCTTCAGTCACAGCATCAAGTGTACCAGGAGCCGGTGCAGCTTCCCCAGGAGCAGTCGCTGCAGCAGCTAATGCAGATACCACTTCAGGGCTCCATGCCCGAAATGCAGATTCTGTCTGGGCCTGTGGAGATGCTGCAACAGCCCGCACCCTGTCAGCACTTTGTGCATTCCGTGCCCCTCCAGCAGACCCAACAACCCTTTCTGCAGCAGGCAACGCAGTACAGCCCACAGTTGCTGCAGCAGTCTCAGCCACAGGCGTCCTTGCCGCCTCAAGCTGCTGCAGTGGCCCAACAGCAAGCCTGCGTTGAGCATCAGCAGCAGTTACACCTGCAGCAACAGCAAATGGTGCAGCAGCAGCAACAGCAAATGGTGCAGCAGCAGCTCCAGCAGCAGCAACTTCAGCAGCAGCAGCTGCAGCAGCAACATCAGCAGCAGCTGCTACACCAACAACAGCAGCAGCTACACCAACAACAGCAGCAGCAGCAGCTACAGCAGCAGAAGCTGCAACAACAGCATCAGCAGCAACAGATGCTAATGGGCGCCGTGGCGTTCAGTCTTGACCAAACACAAATGTTGCACATGTCCGGCGGTCAACAGTTTGTTCCGCAGCAGCAACAGGTCGTCACCATGCCCTCACAACCTCAGCAGATTCTGCAGCAACAGCAGCAGCAGCAGCAGCAGCAACAGCAGCCGCAAGTCCCCGCCGAGTTAGCGCAACAACACACGCAGTCGCAGGCGCAGCTCCAACAGGTGGAGCCGAGGCAGGAGGCGGCGAGAGGCAGCGAGACGCCACAGAAGCAGCAGCACTTCCAGGTGCAGAAGCAGTCGTCGCTGCAGATGTCGGAGTCGGAGATGTCCACGGGGGAGACGAGCTTCACCGAGGACACGGGCGGCTCCTCCGCCCCTCTCCATCCGGGCTCCGACTCCTCCCTGCCCCCGCTCCACCTGGCCACTGGCGACGCCCCCTTGCCCTCCCTCTCCCTCACCATGAGCCCCTCGCCCGCCCAGCCGTCCTCTGTGGCCGAGTCAGACAGCGAAGGCCCCCCCAAAATTGAATTCGTGGACAACCGCATAAAGACTCTGGACGAGAAGCTGAGGAACCTGCTGTACCAGGAGTACAGCAGTGGGGCGGCGCCGGCGGGCTCCACCGCCTCCGGCCCGCCGTCAGCCACCTCCACGTCGGCAGGCGGGGACGAGTCGTCTGAGCCGCAGTCGACCCAGCCCCTGTCCTTCCCCCAGCCCGCCTCCACCTCCGACACGTCCCCTCACTCCTCGTCATCCAGCACGTCCTCCACCACGTCCCGCTCCTCCTCCACCTCCCCCGAGTTGGAGAGGGCCAGAGGTAGAGGGGGCGCCTCCTCTGAAGTGCCCCGTGCTGGGCCAGAGCAGGTGCCGGCGGAGCAGCAACCTGGCCCGTCTCTCCCCTCCGCCTCATCGACCCCACCCACCTCTCTGTTGCCTCCCTTTCTGGATGATGCAGCCGGGCCCCTGCGACCACCTGTGCCGGGAGAGCCAACTATTCTTGTGAGTAGATGTCATCGTCTAGATGTTAAAAACTCAATAAAAAAAAATTCTTCCTGAGCCTGAACCTATCATATGTCCATGATAAAGTTTTACGTACTTTTTTGTAATTGTACTATGAAAGTGAGTCATTAAATCCCGATTCACCAACAGTAATTTTGGATAAATCTGCATATACGCACGTTACTTTTCAGCTGCCTGTGAAATTGTGTTGCTATTTTCTCCTTAACTGCCTCGACTGTTCTAGGCTGTATCTGCACAGTCTGACACCAGTACCATTGGAGACGCCTCGTGGCCCCCCAATCAACACCCGATCCCCCTACAGCATGGAGAGCCGAGGCACAATGCAGGAGGTGGATATTTTGGCCTAAACCTGACATGTCCTAGTATCAGAAATCCTGTTAGCAAGAAATCCTGGAGTCGCAAATTCAAAAACTGGGCGTGCAAACTGCGCCACTCCGCCAGCTTGTTCAAGAAGCCCAGGGGTCAGCAAGGTAGCGTCCTTTCAGGGAGCGAGAGAGAGAGCGCGAAAGAGAGAGAGAATGATGATGTTGGGGCATGGACCTAAATCTAATATCTAGTACTAGTTTTAACATAGTACAATAACGTTCACATCTAAGGAATTAATAACTCAATGTTAAAGAATGTTAACGTTTACAGCTAATTATTATTAATCCTATTTTTTACCCCCGTATTTTGTGACAGTACTTCCCATTTTTATGTGTTGCCATCACTACATACATTGTTGTTGTTTTCTGTACTTCCTTTTACCTCATTTATTTTTTTCTCGTCGATCTTTCCTTTTATTTGCATGGGTAAGTCACATTGGGGAGTAGAGGAGGGTGGGGCAAAGGCACGGCTTAGGAAGTGAGAGAACATTTATGAGCCACGTAACCTGCTGGTGTGCACAGCAGCGTGCAACTCACCACACTTCTCAGAAGAGACAGCGGCTTGGTTGCTAAGCCGATGTGCTCGTATCACTTGTCATTTATAGAAATCGTGTTCCCTTGTTGGTGCCAGCTCATAAAGCAGGACGCTGCTTCATGAGGCCATGTGCTTTCGCCTAATTAGATGCATTCATTACGATTGCCTTTTCACAGTAATGACTAATAGTAAAAGCAACAGGCACATCACACAGGGCTTATGAGCTAGAGTCACATTTTGCTCTAGAAGCTTTATTTGTAAAGTTTCTTCACCATCTTGCATGTGTTTGTGTTTTCCATGTTTAACAGTAGCTCCTAGCTTTTTGTCTTCTCTTTCTTTCTTCCTTTTCTTTGGCCGCATGCGTCCATGCATGTGCGACTAACAATGAGCCGTTACCTGTGTGTAGCACCTGTAACCTGGCTGCTAATGCTAACGTTGTTCTTTAAATACTGCTGATCTGACAAATCCCAAGTATCAAAACGCGCTGAACAACATCACCATGGATCTGGCCCCAGATCTCACGCGTGATGTTGGGCTGTTGCTGTTTGATATGCGAGTGGGAATAACGTGAGTCAGTGCGAATGAGAGGCTGGATGTGTGGGCGGGTGGGCGGGGGGGGTAAATTGTTGTTATTGCTCAACTGCCATTTTGTGATGTTTTTTTTTCTATGTTAATGACTAAAGCATTTACCTCCCCTTCCCATATACCCACCACGTTATTGTTCTCAAGCATGTTCAGTGGCATATTTTCCCACGTTCACAGTAACCTGTACTCACTGTCTAACCGAGCTGTTTTTAGTTTGGCTAAATGACCTCCACTGAACTCACTGTACGGTTAACACATTTTAGAGAGATGCATGCAAGTCATGGGAGTCACAAAACTGATGACGTGTGTGATGTTGATGGATGATTTTTCTAACACTGTGCCTTTGTGTTCGTGCCCCATGTCTGTCTGTCTGTCTGTGTGCTTCTTTATGTATCTCTGTGTCTGTTTACATTTTTCCACGTCTGTTGCCTTAATGTGTCTGCGTCATCATTCACGTGCTCGTTGTACTTCTGTTTCTGTGCTCCCGTCTTTGGATCCTTGTCTTCCCCATTTTTTTTTTTTTTGGTTTCATCCCTGTGTCTTTATCAGATGGACGCTCCAGCAGCCAAGCCTTGAAAGAGGAGGATGTGCCAGCGTTGAATCCCCCTCAGTTACGCAAAGGGCGGTTTCAGGTAGGAGAAACTATGGATACCCTGCCTCATCGTGGCCTCAGTCAAGTGGCTGATGATATCCCCCGCGTCTTGTGCCATTAGGTCACTCCGGTGCTGCAGTCCTCTCCCCCAAAAACTCTGGCATCGGGCCAGAGCAGCACTCACAGAAAAATCGGGCGCTTCTCCGTGACCCAGGCGGAGCCCCAGAGAGATGAGCGGCAGACTGATAGCTCACCCCTGCCTCCTGAAGTCAACAAGGAGAGAAGGAGGTCGCGGGGGAAAGATGGAGAGAAGGAGGAAAGTAAGAGGACCCCGGCGTTGGCTCACCTGCCTCGAAGTCACGGGCACAACCACTCCCCCCTGGGCAGCAGCGATGACGACGACGATGAGAGTGAACTGGAGGACGAAGACCTGAGAAAAGAACTACACAAGCTGAGAGAAAAGTAAAAATATAACGGCATCGTATTTTTCTAAATGGATCTTTGTTTTAATGCATTTCACGCCATGTGTTTTTTGGCAACATTTTCCCTGTTAACATCACATAACTACAGAAGAGGATTAGGGCCACGTGAGGAGAAAAAAATAAGACAGACATTTTTTGAATAAAGTTGAGTTTTCGAGATTAAAGTCAAAATTTCGAGAATAAATTTGACGTAAATAGGACACGAAGATTTGTGAATAACATCGGAATTTTTCAATTAATGTCAACATGAAGTAAGTCAAACTGTCGAGAATAAAGTCCAAAGGCTCTGTGCGCAAGTCTGTGGAGTACTTCCGTTTTCGCCAATTTCCTGATGACTGGGTGAACCTTGTGGGATACACTTGTTTTTGGCAGTTTACTTTTAACTGTGGGTAACTGGGTTAACCCACCATCCAATCATTATTAATCTAGAAATTTCCACTTTATTCAAAAGATTTCCACTTTATTTGCATCAACTTTATTCCTGAAATGTTATCTTTTTTTTAACGTTGACTTTATTCATTAAATATTGGGTTTAATCATGAAATTTCATCTTTTTTTTGGTCAACTTCATTCATGACATTTTTACTTTATTTACGAAACTTGAAATGAAAACTTAAATAAAAATCTCCTTCTTGTAATATTTTTTCTCTTCTTGTGGCCCTAATCCTCTTTCATACATATCCAATCATAGATCCTTATTTCTCAACTCCAATTAATAAACCAAAAGAAACTCAAAATCAAATTCTCAGTTTAATTAATTTGTTGGGGTGACTGCAACAATGACCCTGGATTCTCATCACAATTTAACTGTCCTGTCTTTGTAGGCACATCAAGGAGGTGGTATCCCTTCAGGCCCAGCAAAACAGGGAACTGCAAGAACTTTACCGACAGCTCCGCTCGCTCAAAGACCAGAGGCAGAGCCTGCCCGCCTCCCTGTCGCGCACGCCTCCACTTTCCACGGCACCTCTTGTTGTCTCTCCCCGTCGGCACCGACCAACTAAAATCAAGCTCCGGCCCAGGCCTCACTCTCACATGGACAACAACGGAGTCTCCCACTCGAGTAAAGCTTTTTGCCACCTCCTTCATTCTTGCCTTTCTCCCTGTGTGTTCTGTTGTCTCTGTGTAATTTTCTCATCTCCTTCCCCGCAGGTATTCAGCAGTCCAGCAGTTTCTCGGGTAGTGAGCAGAGCAGACTGTCCCAGTGCTGTAACACAGACCACAACGTGGCTGCTAAAAGAGGTATGCTTTTTTTTATTGTTACATCAAGGCCATGGGCACACATACCTGGGTGTGTTCGACAAAACATAGTTTTACTTTGGGGTTTGGACTTTCTTTTTTTTTTTTTTTTAGATAAACTTGGGTGACATGTTTTTATGCTGTTAAATCGTCACATTATTATCATTATTATTATATTGGAAGTTTTCTTTTAAATTACTGTTGGTGTGTTGGTTTGTGGTTTTGGTCTTTGTTTTTTTTTTTAATGACTGCAGTGCTCTAACTGGGTCCCCTCTTTCCTTTCGCAGATCAAAGTAACACTTTCACAGATGAGCTGCACAAACTTGTCGATAATTGGACGAAAGAGACAGTTGGTCCCTCCCAGCCCAAACCGTCGCTGAATCAAATCAAACAGATTCAGCAGGTGCAGGAGTTAGGGGGCTGGAGCCAACAGACCGAGGTAGAAAGAAAAGAACAATGAACGCACCTTCAGGAAATGATTACAGAAATGGCCTGGATGTTCATTCTCATGACTATATTCTACACAGGCGGCTCCAACAGGTTGGTTTCCGGTGGCGCCTCTGATCTCCCAGGCTCCCTCCACCGCTGCCACTTTGCCTGTGGGAGCGCCCTCACAGTACACATGCGGAGGGAGCCTTTCCAACCTCCAGTCCTCGGCACCACCGTCACCACTGGCTCAAGTGCCACAGGTGCACCAGAGTTTACACCTCCATCAGTCTGCGACCTATCCGCAGACTCCGCCCCAGCAGGTGCCGCAGCCCCGGATGCAAACTCCCATACAGCCCCAGTCCCCACCTCATGGCCAGCCCCAAATACCGGCCTCACCGGTGTCCCTGGTTGCGCCTCTGCTGCCCGGTAGTGGTGCCGTTTCACCCACAGATGGCGCCTCTGCAAGTGCTGCTGCAGGGACGTTTTGCTCCCCGCCATCGTCATCCTCCTCTAACTCTTCCTCTACCTGCTCTACTGCTGCTCTGCCTTCCAGTGCCAAAATTCAGCCAGCTCCCCCGACCTCGACTCTTCCTCTGGGACAAAAATGAAACGGAGGCAACGTGTGAGCCGAATGTGAAAGTGCAAGAGGTGGCGAATGCAAAAATGTAGATCATGACGCGAGAGACTTTTTTTGGGCCGTTAGGTCTTATGTATGCCTGTGGAAACTGTGACAGATGTGAAGACATGAGTTCCAGTGTGTGTACGGATGAGGTGGGGGGAGAAAGGTGGGGAGGGGGATGCAAGAAGTGAAAGATCCTAGTATGTATTGACGGTCGATGATACAGAACACAGCGGCTGGAGTTTACAAATCGTAGTATGTCTGGGCGTTCAGATGTATACATTCTTAAACGTCAGAGTGTGTGAGTTTATGAGTGTGGGTGAGTGCCATTGTTTATCTGAGTACATATCCTTCATGTGCTTTCACACAGAATTAACAGTAATGTTTTTTTTGTTATGAAAACTGTCCTCGCGCAGAGACATGGGCAAAAATGACAGTGTTGCAACGTTCTGTTTGGTATCTTAATGCTTACAAGAAAGGACATCTTTATTTTTAAAAGTGCAATTAGTAAAAAAAAAAAAAAAAAAGAGAGAGAGAAAAGGTCAATTGAAATTGATTTAGCATGTATTGTACAAATTTGTGAGGCATAAAGTATTTTTGTAGACATTGGGGCGGGATGGACAGTGACTCTTTTGCATTGTTTTTACATGAAAACCATTTTAAACCTTTAAAAGCATAGGGTCACAGCAAGGTTTTTCAATGGCAACTGTCAACATATTGAAAATGAGCATGACAACAATTAATATTTGGTGACACTGCTGTCACAAACACTCTTGCAGTGTTGTGCACGAGTACGGCATGTGCTTCTCATTTTATGCTTCCAAGTGAACAGATGCCAAAAGTTAGAAAGACACTATTTTAATTTGGACTTAGGAAAATGTATTATGTGCGGAAAAGCTCAACCATGGCATCCGTGTTCAGTGTAAAACCTGAAAACACTCTTGAAAATCTGAATGAGGTTAAAAAATATGAACCCTGCAGGTGCAGACCAGTGGTACTTCCTGTATATTCACATACACTAATTATTTACTTGGGAAAGAAAATTATTTTTTGACTACGGATACATTTTTCTCCAGGATGATTTCCCTCTCAGAGTGAAGTTCTGCATATCAGTACATCGCACTTATAATTAGAATCAGATTTTATTGCCAGGTATGTGTAAAATATACTTGGAGTTTGACTCTGGTGTTTTCTGTCTTGGGCATGCCAAGAAAAAGAAAAAGAAACTTGGAAAATAGATAAATATATATATACAAATATAAAAAACTGTTGAAATGAGCTAGAACAAAAATCCTGCCAACTCACCTTTGAAAAGCTGGAGAGGCGTGGATAATTCCATTATTGCCTTTTAAAAAAAAGTTGAAACAGCATTTTAAGTGGGCGTAAGTGTTCTGTGTGACAAGACTTTGTGGTCGCTCCTTGGTTTGTTGCCTATACTTCCCTGTTTCTTCAGTTAAGCACAGCCTCTCGGATTTCATTGTACCTAGCTTAGACGCTTATTCCGTCTAAACGATGGGTCCCCTTTTCCCGAAATAACAAAATAAGTTAGGCCATATTGAAGTTGTACATTTGATGTCAAGCACTGTCGTGAATACCCTCTCTTGCCTGTTTGTCTTTGTTCAGTGTGGACAAATGGACTTAATTCAGCTGTGACCTATTCAGTCTACGTGACTATAGACTTTCATGCATTTTGTCAGGAGCTCATTCCTGAGCTGCAGCTGCAAAGGTTTCCTCCCGTTCAAAAAAAAAAAAATGTTACTCCCTTTACGTTGAGATGCAGGAACTCACTGGGTGAAATATCAACAGTGGATACGTTGTCAGTTGTTGATACATGTGACATAACAATTAGCTTGTAGTCAAAGCAGCATTTACGTTTAACACTATAGATTGTGTGGCACGTGGTGGAGGTTGTCGTGTCAGTTATGCTGCCAACTATGAGTCAAAGAACATAAACTGGGAAAAAAAAATGAGGAATAGTTCAAATATATTTGTTCAGAACCCGCTACTGCATAATCTCAAAGATAGGAAAGGTTTTCTTTAATTGTTGCTTAACAAGACAATCGCATTGTCACTGAGATGTAGTTAATTATTAGTGAAGGTGGAATTCTGTGCTGTAATGTCTGATACTAACATGTTGACTACAAGCTACAGCTGATTGATCATTTTTAATGATGTGGAGCTGGCTTTGTCCTTGAAGTGTTACCAAATGTTATCTAAAAGATAAAGATTATTTTTGTATTTTGAAATGAGGTTGTACAAATTGTAAAACTGTGTTCTCATTGTGAACTGAGGTTATTTGAAATTAAAAACACTGGTTTTCATCCCTGTTTACATGGGACTCCCCTGCCTTTATATACCTCTTGAAATCCTTGGTCATTTAAGGTAGTCTTAAGATATTTTTTTTTCTTTGCAATTTTCGAACTAATTTTAGTTTAAACTAAGTCATTCTGTAACATGAACAAGCCGGTTGTGCTCGTAGATAATATTAAATCAATTTTAAAGTCAATGCAGCAAAACTCTGGGGAGTCCCAAAATGGCATTCATGAGAACCAATGATAATTTGACTTAAGTTTGAGAAACCTCAAAAAAGGGTAGGCGATTTAGCCACTGTAAATTGTAACTAATTCAACTGTTGATTTTATTTATGTTTTGTAACTAATCAAAATAAATGATGTTAAACATCAAATTACTGGTCACTAGTGTGTTTTTTGTGAAGTTTTCTAATAACATGACATCGTAATAAGAATGCATAATCACAATTAAATTTATTTAAACATTAATGGAATATCCTTAAGCTGTTGAAAAGAAAGAAAAATTATTGCAGTTAAGTTGTGTTGAAATAGAATAAATTCTGTCGCCCTCCCTCAAAGGTCAATTTATGTTGCTTGACTTAGTTTTATTGCTGTGAAAGAAAAAAAACTGTCTAAGCAGAGATTTTAAATTAATACCTAAACAAAATTTTCACCCACTTTTGTTTAGAACAAGGGAAATACTGGCTTTCGCTGCATTTTTAGTTCTCAGTTGTTGTTTTTTTTTTAGCAACTCCATTTGACAGTCCGCAACTTTATTGTTCCTTCAACCGTGGACAACGAACAAGCGAACAACAGTCTGATGCTACAGCCTTTGAAATGGCGTTGACGATGTAGTTCTTCATGCCGTCACCTGCACTAGTTGTCGCTCTTTTCTGTCGCGGTGGTGTTTTTTCCGCTCTTGCTTGAATGCATTTTCGGGCGTGACCTCTGTAGTCGACCATAACGGGGTTTCCTAACAAAAATGTGGTAAAATACATCGGTAATAATTGACGTTGCATAATAAAGGCCGCAGCTACCCCGAACTTGCGTGGGGATTACAAGGGCTTTGGACTGCGTGGCCTGCTGTATCCCGATGTCGGTAAGTTGCTAACGGAAAGCATCCATGTAGCTCAGAAAACGCGCCCTTTTGCTTTAGTGAAATTAACCACTTGTGTTCGTCTGTGAACAGTCTATTTAAACTGTATGTATACGTTTAAGTACACCTATTTTTGCACCCTGGTGGACATGCACCTAAAATATTTTTCATACGCTTAATGTTTGCTACTTCGTTGCCCAATGTTGCTAACGTTAGCATGCTAGTGTAAAGGCGCTAATGTTTTGATTGCGATACAGTGTTTACAAATGGTGAACCAGCCTTACCCCTTGTTCATAAGCACGCGGCGAAATACTTGACTAAATCATGTTGTCTTGTAATGGTTGTTTCTTCAGCAATGGAGGTTTGCGTTGTGAATTAATACCATTATTTGCTGTGCCTTGTCGTTGTGCTACCGAAACGACTAGCCTTTAGCTACCCCCTCCAACCTAAGCTACTTTCGTGTGTTGACTAGTTGGAGTGTGTCTCATTGTGAATATATAAATATTACAGTGTTAAAATGTCTTCTAAAATTACATGTCTTCTAGTGTTGCCTAAATAATTTATCTGGTCTCGCTGTTCGTTCATGGGAATATGCAAGGCTGTTGCGTTTAGACGATGAAACATTACCAACTTCTGTGTAATCTTATTTCTGCAGACGTGAAGTGGACATCAGATGACATGTGAAGGAGCCGCAGTCGTTTGGCAGTGAAGAGGCAGTTCCAAGACTCGTTTCCCTAACGACTCAAATCTGCTTTGAATTCTGAAATACTTTTTGTCACCTTACAAACGGAAAGTTTGGTTTACACAACATGGCATCAGTGCCAGTCTACTGTTTGTGTCGCCTTCCATATGATGTGACGCGCTTCATGATCGAGTGTGACATTTGTCAAGACTGGTTCCATGGAAGGTGGGTGTTTTGATGGCTTTAACACATTGTAAAGGCAAAGTTACATGTGTATGTATTGGCGGTTAATCCCTTCAGTTCAGCCACGTCATCTGTGTGTTGTGTGTGTGTGAATATTTCTGTGTAGCTGCGTTGGAGTAGAAGAGGACAAAGCGACTGAGATTGACTTGTACCACTGCCCGAACTGTCAGGTTACCCATGGGCCATCTGTCAGTAAGTCCTTCAGTAGTAGTCCTCATTGGGTTTTATTCATGTTTTTTGTAACGCAGTGTCTGATCCTTCAAGCGTCCCTTTTATTATTCACAGTGCGAAAACGCCGTGGAGGGAACAAACAGACTACAGACCACAGCGCTGCTGGAGTGAGAGATCCAAGTCGCCCAGTCAAGACAGGGAGTCCACAGTTTGTGAGGGAGCTGCGGAGTCGAACATTCCCAAAGTAAGCACAGCACAGTACAGTAGAGTGCATAGTTTGCAGACTGCATCAAGGTGTGTGAAACATCTGAAATGAATTGTAATGTTTTGTGTGTTCTAGATGCCGCTATGCACAATCTACATGTGTTAAAATAATCTTTGTGTCTCCCAACAGTCTCCTGTTATTTTTTGTTCTTTTGTTTTGTTATGTATTATGTTATACTTTGTTAATAATCTTTTCGTGTCTCTATAACAGTGCTGATGAGGTCTTGTTAAAGCCAACTGGGGCCCAGTTGACGGTCGAGTTCCTAGAGGAACACTCGTTCAGCGTTCCTGTCATGGTGCTCAGACGGGACGGCCTCGGCATGACGCTTCCACCGTCGTCGTTTGGTGTCACTGATGTGGAACACTACATTGGTAAAGTTCCCAAAGTCTTTCTTCAGATACAGATTTCCATACATGAACTTGGTTTATTGATCTTTAGGCACATAGAAGTGTGACACAGCGACTTAGTCATGCTTCTTACGGTTGGACTTGGATCTACATGCAGGTGCAGACAAAGAGATCGATGTGATTGACGTGTCTCGTCAGTGCGACCTAAAGATGCGTTTGGGCGAGTTCGTTGAATACTACAATAGCCCTAACAGAGAGAGAGTTCTCAATGTCATCAGCCTGGAATTCTCTGAAACCAGGTATGCAAGTATTTCCCTTTTTTGCAGCTTATTAGTTTGCAAAACGAACGTAAACATGCAATGAAGTGAGTAACATATTTCCACGAGTGGTTCCGTTAACACTGTTAAACTTCTGTCAGACTCTCGAACTTGGTGGAAACGCCAAAGATTGTGCGTAAACTGTCCTGGGTGGAAAACCTCTGGCCGGAAGAGTCTGTGTTTGAGCGGCCCAACGTGCAGAAGTACTGCCTGATGGGAGTGAAGGACAGTTACACAGACTTTCACATTGACTTCGGCGGCACCTCAGTGTGGTACCACGTCCTGCGGGTGAGTGAAAAACGAACTTGCTTCAAGTCGGTCCCAGTGTCACTGACTTTGACTCTTTGACTGAAGTCCTTTTGTTTGTGCAGGGCGAGAAGATCTTCTACCTTATTTCTCCCACGGCGGCTAACTTGGCTCTGTTTGAGCGGTGGAGTTCCTCATCCAATCAGAACGAGATGTTCTTTGGCGACCAGGTCGATATGTGCTACAAGTGCTCCGTCAAACAGGGAAACACCTTGTTCATTCCTACTGGTGATTTCCTACGTTTCTTTTGCTTTGTCTTTGTGAGGGGTGTTTTGATTTTGTTTCGAGAGGATAAATACAAAATATTCACACATATTTCTCCATTGAAAGGATGGATCCACGCTGTGTTGACCCCAGTGGACTGTCTGGCCTTCGGAGGAAACTTTTTGCACAGTCTTAACATTGACATGCAGTTACGGTGAGATTGTATAAGTTTCTTTCACATTCTTGATGACTCTCTGACAAGCACTCCATACTAATAACGCCTTAGAAAATTCTTCAGTATGAAAAAGATCTCTAGTGCATGTATTTAAAAATAAATAAATTGATGATAATGATGACAATGATGATATTATTTTCGGGCAGGGCGCTGTGCTCATTAATGGCCATTTTTTTCTATTGTTATTGCAGGGCATATGAAATAGAGAAGAGATTAAGCACAGCAGACCTGTTCAGATTCCCCAACTTTGAGACTGTTTGCTGGTATGTCGGGAAGCATCTTCTCGATACCTTCAGAGGTGAGACAGTTGTGTGCATTTTATTGTGTATATATTTGTATTTGCCTTACATTTCCCTTTGTTAAATGTTTGCCTTGTTGCATTTTATTTTTATTATTATTGACTGTGCTTTTCTGTCTCGGAGGTCTGAGAGAGAACCGCAGGCATCCTGCCACCTACCTGGTGCATGGTGCGAAAGCCCTTAACAATGCTTTCCGCGGTTGGACCCGTAAAGAGGTAGGCGTCATGTTTTTCCACTCACCTTCCATGGTTCACTTCTGTTCGTTTGAAGACTTTGTGCTACTGGTCTGTGTAAATGTTGACGAGGCATCGCACCACTTTGCCGCAGAGTTTAATGACTCTCTCTCACAATGCTTAGTTTCCATTTACTGCTGGCTGAAGCCAGATCAAATTCACATTTAAGTAGAAAATGCTAATTCAGATGTGCTCTTTTATTCCTTGTGTTATTAGATAAACCCTCTTTTTATTTTACCTTAAGTGCTAAAATATGTGTAGTTTTTTTGTATGTTTTATAATTATCTTCTCATTCTCAGGCTTTAGCAGATCATGACATGGAAATCCCTGAAACCATCAATACGCAGATACTAGTGAAGGACTTGGCCAAGGAGATTCGTCTGGTTGAGGTAAATAGCAGACTAGAGTTTTAAAAAAAAAGAATTTTGCCTCTCTTTTAAAACGCACATCTCACTTTTTTGGTCCTAAATGTTGTTATTATTTTTACTCTCAATAGGACATCTTCCAACAAAACATTGGCCGCACAGGGCCCCAGTTTCCTGGTTCTCCTCTCGCTAAAGCTTCCTTAACCGCATCCCAGAACTCTGGACGTCCTCCTGGAAAAAAGAAGGGGCCCAAGCCGAAGGAAACAGCTGGGAATCCTGGGCCCACGGGAACTAAGAAGAAGAATCAAAAGGGGCAAATTAAGGCCGAACCAGGAGAACTTGACCTCATAGAGATTCATACCAAACATACGCTCAAAAAGTTTCAACCTGGCAAATCCAAAACTAAGAACAAGGTCTGACCGTGGCGACCACTGGGATGGGCCTCATCGTCAGTTTTTGTGTCTGTCACAGTCTCATCTTTGTTTTTGTTTCCGATATCTTTCAGTTTGAATTGCCTTTGGAAGAGTTCGAAGGGAAGTTGAAAAAGAGCAAACTAAAACTGGTGCTGACCAATGGAAAAATCCAGGGGTAAGTTGTTTTTTTTTCGTTTGTTTTCATTTTTGTCATACTGCGTATCTGGTGCTTAGCGGTATTCATCTGGCCATAGAAAGAAAGATCGCAGCAGCAATGGTTCAGGGAGTGCGAGGAACTACAAGCATCTCGCCATGGAGGGATCAAGCTTGTCTGACTTGGAGTCTGAAGATGAGCTGCAGATTGACGAGGCCCCGCCTCCACGACGGAAGCCTGCAGGTCCCGGCAAGAAGAAGAAAATAAGCAGTGAGAATTTTTACTTGAACTAATAGCGCTAAACCGGAGCTGTAATAAACGTTGCTGTCATCTGATCCTGATGTATCGTCACTGTCGACGTGTCGTTAGCTCTCCCCAGGAAGCTTCCCAGAGCCAAACCCTGTTCTGACCCCAATCGCATCAGGGAGCCTGGCGAGGTAGACTTTGACATTGAGGTGAGATGATAAGATACACACCAGTCAGTGTTGTCTTTCAGCTTTTCTGGACGCTTGAAACTTTGAGCTACTTCAAGTCCTTGTAACTTGCCAGTTGTGTCACACACTGAATGAATGAAGAATGAGTGGATGTAATAACCTCAGCCAGTCTAAAGAAATAGTTCAATGGCTCTCTTCGAGGTCGGGCAACGTCTGGTTTGCTTTGTTAGTGAATTGTATTAATATTGTTACACATCACTTTCTCTATTGTTATCCTTGCCGCTGTTGTCTCTGCAGAGGGACACCCTGTGAAAATCAGCATTTCTCATATATGTGTGGCAATACTGTTTATTCCCCAACACCCTCCTGTTTTAAACAGAGCAGGAAATGAAATGTAGTATTTGCGCTCCGATAAACACGCCATTCCTCTTTGCTTCAGGAGGATTACACGACGGACGAGGAGGCGCTAGCTGCCCATGGAGTGAAGGGTGGTGCTGGAGGCATTCTTGACTTACTGAAAGCCAGCAAACAAGTCGCAGGTTTAGACTCTGCAACACTCAGGTACCAACCCCTATCAAGTAATTGATGATAATTGGTAGTCACTGAACTCTGCGGGCCCTGCGATGAACTGGCGACTTGTCCAGGGTGAACCCTGCCTTCGCCCTAAAACAGCTGGGATAGGCTCCAGCAGACCCCCGTGACCCTGAATAGGAATAAGCGGGTATAGAAGATGAATGAATGAATGAATGAACTCTGGTGTTACTACTGAAGCACTTGGTGTAAACCACACTGATGCAGTGATTTGTGCAAAAGGAGCCCTTATCTTAAACATACATTTCTGAATGTTGTCTTTTGGGTAATTAAAAAAAAATATATTGTTAAACCCTGGATTTTTGATTTTCATGAACTGTGACCCATAATCATAAAGTTTTAAAATTAAAACACAAAATCCTTAAAAATAGACTGAAATTGAGCTTTTTGAGTGGAATTATTGGGTGGCGAGGCACAATATTCACATTTTTTAAGATAAAAATGTATTTACAAGCCTTGACATGAAGCTACATTGAGACTCTGAATTTTGACTGACAGTTAAACTTAATTCCTCTTTCAGTGCGGAAGCCCCAGCCTCGCCAAGCACCCGTGATGCCATACAGGGTATGTTGTCCATGGCCAACCCTCCGTCCTCTTCCTCATCTTCCTCCTCGTCATCTCCCTTGTCTATTTCCGGAGGACTTACAGAGGGATTGGGGAAGGTCAAGGGAAAAGGTGGCAGGACTGTGTGGGTGACTGGAGGTTCCAAAAAGACAGGAAGTGCTGAAAAGAAGCCTGTCATCGAGAGACCGGGGAAACGACCAATCAAGCGGCCGGCTCGGCACCTCAGTGATGAGGAAAGTCCGGATGAACAGGAAACGTTGGGAACCTGTTTTAAAGACTCCGACTATGGTGAGCAGCTAATAAATCATCATAGCTTGTCGTTGTTTTGTCGTCATTTGTTTGTCGTTTATTTATAGCAATCCTTTTTTTTCTTTTTTTTTTTTCTCAAAGTGTACCCATCCCTGGAGTCTGATGAGGAGGACCACGCTAACAAAGCCAAGATGAAGAGGAAGAAGAACTGGGATGACACACCTTGGAGTCCAAAAGGTAACCGGCTGAAGTGTTGCACCGATAAACATTAGTTTCTCGTCTTATTTCCACATCGTAAACTCCTGATATTTCTCTCCTCTGCAGCTCGGGTAATGCCCACCCTTCCCAAACAAGAGCGGCCCGCTAGGGAGGGGGCTCGAGTTGCGTCCGTAGAAACCGGCCTGGCTGCAGCCGCGGCCAAGCTGGCACAGCAGGTGAGTCTGAGGTTCTGTTTGCCCAGTGAAATAACGTCCAGGTTTTATTTTGCATTTCCGCAACATTTCTTGTGTTTCGCTCCCTTGTCGTGAAGGAGCAGCAGAAACCAGCCAAACGGAAGTACACCAAAAAGCAGCGGCCTCCGCCTCCTGCAGTCACTTCCCCGCCCATCCCTCCGGAACCCACGCCGCCCTCGCCGCCCCCTGCCGCAGAGTCTACCGGAGACTTGAGTCCAGACAGGAGGATGGATTACTTCTCTGCAAGTCTGTTGGACCATGAATACACGGCAGGGCCAGGACCTTTTGGACCCGGGGGCCCTCGGGGCACCGGAGCCATGGCTCCGGGAGTGTTCCTCACTTCACGCCGACCTTCGCTGTCCCCGCAAAACAGCAGCTCTCAGTCGGGTGCGTCTGTGGCAGGTTCGGCCAGCCAGGGCGCAGCAGGGGTTGGGCAAGGTGAGTGCAGCCACCTCAGAAGCTTTTTTGGCAGCGTTGTGGCCCAATACTTGGCAAATTCTTTTCTAATGTGTTTTCCTCTTTCCGCTTTTATTCAGGGAGACGCCCAAAGAAAGGACTTGCAACTGCAAAACAGAGACTCGGAAAAATTCTGAAAATTCACCGCAACGGCAAGCTTCTATTGTGAAAGAGTGCGGTTGAAACCTTTTCACGTGAATGATGCAAAAATGGCTTTAAGTGAAAGTAGGCAAGACGGAAATGGAAGCAGTGAATCTATATTTTGTACTCTAGAGGAATTGATTTACATCTGCCTGGTAACCTTAGTATATTTTTTTGCTCATTTATGCTGCCTAATTGACTGGCAGCTTGTATAGGCACTCCACTTTTCCCACATTACCAGCTACTGTTTGGCATTGACAGTTTTAAGAATTGTAAATGTCAACTGTACATTCATTTGCGCCAGGTAACTTCAATGAAACCTGGCTGGGTTTTTTTTGTTTTGTTTTGTTTTGTTTTTTTTAAACGGTACTTTTGTGGGTTTTCTGCACACATTTTACTGTCCTCCAGATATTTTTAAAAGGGAACTAGGGGGAAAAAAAAATCTTAATTTGGGTGAGATTTAAACTTTGAAGCTTGCATCAGACAAACTGTAGCATTGTTTGGTTTTGTTTCTCCTCCCTTACAAAACATTCTGTATGGAGTGCAGGCCACCATTCTTTGAGAAAATAAACAAGTCTTTCATAATCCTGGGTAGGGATATAATGCTCTCCCAGACAATAGTGTGTTTTATTTTAGGAATATGTTGTTTTACCCTCATTTAGCTTTTTACATAAAAATGGAAGGCGCTAAACTCTGGCAAAAAAAAAAAAGAAGAAAAAAAAAACATAACGCAAGTCTATTTATTCAGTATTTATTTAACAACATAATACCCTGATTGTGTTTCAACGCAGTTTTATTGTTTTGGATCCTTGCGCTATTTTTTTTCAACCAACTGATAGCTGTACAAATGTGTATCCATTACTTTCACAATTTTTTACTTTTTAAGTTGGTATTGTAAATATTTGTAATATTTGTAATTTATATAGCTAAAGTGGAAGAGCCGAACAAGTGACAATTTAGGTTCCAGGAGTTTGTGGCAGCAGTCTTGTGACGACGTAGAGACGTGCTCTCTCTATAGAATGTACTAGTTTTAAAAAAAATGGCAGAAATTTAGATTTACCTGTATGAAAACATTGTAAAAGGCACAGGCTTTGAATTAATGTGTAAATACATGTTGTAATTTAAGTTCTTTTTATAGTGCAAAATTCAAAAAAATCTTTCTTAAAAGAAATTGTATATGACTCATTGTTGTATTTGGAAAACATCTTAATAGTTCTTTTTATATTTGTATGCAGTAATTGTCATGCTTAGATTGTCATGTTGTCTATTCAGTGAACTTGTGAAAATATTTTGGGGGGGAAAAAATCCATTGTCTTTTCTGTCCATCTGTTTTAGTTTTATAAAAAAAAATGTTATTGTCACTTGTGTTCGGTGTGTACTGTGTTTTTAAACATTTATGTGTTTAAACTACCTGTAACACATAAAATTTTAACATGGGAAAGAATTATTTCTTCTCTGAATTCATTGTAGGATGAACAAAAATCACGTTCTTCAGCTCAAAGAATATTTTCAGCTTTGATAAGGGAAAGCCATTAACTTTGTATTGTTCATCAACAACTGGTTAACAGACAATATATCTCACACTCCTGTTCAATATTTGTAATTTCTTACAGTGACAAAACTGGTCAATGTAAGCTGATCCAGTCATAATTTGGAAAAGTGCCAACATTTTCTTTACTTTAGTTCAAGCGGCACTAAATAATAATAATAATAATAATAGATTCTAAGATATTTATCTTTACATTTGTGGTCAATATATTTTTCGATAAAAATTTATTTATTTATTTATTTATTTATTTATTTATTTTTACCACGCAGGTACGTGTTACGCACAGAATAATAAATTTGGCAGTGCCTGTTCAGACTGCGCTAGCGTGCTTCATGGGGAGGGTCACTGGGCTGGCAGCCAAAGTTCTGTAGTCCTGCATTAGGCCGACAGAGGGTGCTGTCTTCATGGTTAGGGGTGCCAGGTTCCCGTTACATTGTCGTCGTTTCTTAAAAATGGCTTTAGAACTAACACATTATCTGCTGTGGCTTTAAGACTATAAAATAATTTACAACACGTAGAGGAAATATTCGGTCCAGATGGCAATAATAATAATAAAAAACATTCCTGCCAAATATGCGAAGGGTTTTCTTTTCTAAAATGTTTTATATGTGTCAACACAGTAAAACAACACCAACAACATCTGTATTCTCAAAGAATGGACAATTCTGCCGCATGCTCCGCTCGTGTCTTTTGTGAGGACTGAAAATACTAGTTCGCAGGCAGCGTCGAGAAGCGGCGTCAGACTGTCGATCATGTTTTGTACTATTGCGAGGGAGTGCCCTTTGGTGAACGTGTAGCAGGTAATATCGCGAGATCCAAAGTATCCCACCACCACTCGCTGGAGCAAGATGGTGAAGCTAATGTAACACGCATTCGAGGTAAGGCAATCAACTGTCCAGATTGACAGCGGTTTTTGACAACTGCTGGCAAACATTGCTTCCCTGCGATCATCGTTGTCGAGTGTTCGTTTTCTGACTTTGTCAGAGACCATCGCTTTCCCTTTATCGGGGTAAATTATGAATCATATGCTGTGTGAACCGCCATTTTTAATGTAGCCGTTCTCCCTCTGATGGAGCATTGTGAGGCTGCGCGAGCTAGCAAGCTACCAGCGAGCGAGCTAGCTAGTAGCTCGCTAGCTCGCGCGAAACCCACTGACATACACCCCACATACGCACACTCACTTAGGGGCATGAAGTGTATGTACGTTCGCTCCCTTACAAGCAACAAATGTGTTGTTGTTCAATAACTGCTCTATTTTAATTATACGCAAAAACAGTGGACCCCAGGCTGCTCGTTTGACTTTTTTTTTTTTTTTTTTTTTTTTAATAATCTGCTAAGGTTAGCCTGCAACGCCAAATCGAAGCGCAAGTATCGCTAACTCATTTAACGATAGGCTAATCTGCCAGTAAGATTAACTAACAATCACGCTCCTATGGTTAAGAGCTTTCGGTGGCGTTTTAGAATTACTGCGTAAATGTGGATAGCTACATTATTTCAACATTAAAGTACCATTATCACTGTTCTATATTGGACGCAGATTGTTTCCCTCCATCAGTTAAAATGATTTAACGCTGTTTTGGGGGTACGTATCATTGAATTATACTTGGTGTGGTCCTTTGTATTGATAATAAGGGAGGGGGGCGGGGGGGCGAGAATACACATCTGATTGTTGAAACAAGTACAGTATATATTCTTGTTTGTGTTTGGTATCGTTAAGTAGTCTTTGTCTATGTTCATCTCAGCTACATCTTTTGTCTTTGGCAGAATCGTAATCCGTTAAAATAGTGATGACAGCGTGAAAGAGGGTGACGATATGTGCTGTGCAAAAACTGCAAAGTAAAGGTGTTATAATAAGCTTAATCCAAATGCAATTGCAGTTTAGTCGTTTGTATCGATTTAATTGAATTTTGACTCATACCTAAGGCTAGGATATGATCATTTCACAACTATAACTGCATAATTTTAATGCTCTGCCTCAAGTAAATGTATCATTACTTTTACAACAACTTAACTCATGAATTAAGTTGGCTCTATTGTGGCCCCTCTTCATTGATATCACGCTCCCTGCAAACCTTTTTCAGACTGGTAACAGGTCCCAAGCAAAACTATCAGAGCTGAAAGCGACTAACTCTACTCGACAAGTAAAGATCATTTGGAGCTGCTCTGGTGGGAGAGAAGCTGCGCAATGAATATCACAATCTCATGAATATGCACTGTAATGTTTCCACCAATAAAGCAAAAAAAGCCTCAATTACAAGTCTGTTACCAGCAGATTTTTTTGTTTGTTTGAAGAATAGGTCAGATTAAGATTATTACAAATCTGTTCTCCTGTCATTAGGCCGGCAAGGTTTGTCTAATCTGTTCTATCTGATTTGTTTTCAGATCTTTCAAGGATGCTGTAAAGCAAACCAAGGCTTGCAATGGTGGGACTATTCAACCAAAGCTGTTTCTGGTATGTAACACTCCACTTATTAGTTTATAGACGAGATTTGTGGTCGACAAGAAATTGAATAAAATAGTGAACATGTTAAAAGCCTGCTAGGAGTGTGCGATGTGGAATGGACATTTAGAGGAGGGGGACATTTTTCTCACTGTGATTGGCGATGCCAACAAAACTGACACAACAGTAAAAGTAACAAAGGCATTTGCGAGAGAAAAGTGATGTAGCAAACTCCTGATTTTATCTTCTGTGGCTATTTCTGTAGCTGCAGAAATATGCCGCTCAAAGTCACCACTTAGCGAGGTTTATTGTTGATCTGAATGCAAGCAACAATTTTAGCATGACAAACAGTTTTAGGGTTAAATAATTCAGTCCACTTTCCAGAGACACTGTTTAGCAAGCATGATGTCTAGCTCGCTGGGTTCAGCTGCGCTGGATCTCTGAGCTGTTTCCGTCTGACCAGTATAATATTTTTTAGTATTTATATTTTCCTCATACGAATCCATCTTTAAACATGGGAATATTCCAGTTAGGCGGGCCACACTGGATGGGCATCAATTATTTACTGATTCTTAAAATGCAAGGCCACAGAATTTGGACATCTTCAACCAGCGTAATCATCAGAACCAGAATCCAGACCCCGGAAGAGTTGGCGCGACCACTAGACCACACACCCTGCTGTTTGTAGTAATGATTGTAAAGTGGTAATTCCACAGGCACCAGATGTGTCACATGAACTCGCACGATAAAACACGATTTCAGTAGGGGGGGGGGGGGGGGGGGGGGGGGAAGAGAGAAAAACAAAATCTAACACAACTGTGGTGGTCAAGTAAAGTATGCGACATCTAGTTGCAGACACTCCTCTGTTTTGCTTTCTTTCTTTTTTTTGGCTATCATGGTATCTCCTTCAGAGGCAGCCTGATGGGTGGCACGTTAGGCCCGTCAGGGAGGCTCTGACCGGATCAGAATCAGTGAAACAAACCTATTGGCACCACTTGGTTGAGGACTATTGTTTACAACGCTCTAATAATTGTCGAGTCAAGGCCAAGGCCACCCTCTGGTCGTCACAGGGGGCAAATTGGTCTCATCTTTGGCCTTAATGTCATCCTGTGTGGCCAGCCTAAGTTAAATTTAGTGAGGGCCTTTTCAGCAAGGCAACAGGCTGAAGATCAGGGCTGTTACCCAGTGAGGCCTGACTTCATTGAACTTGAGAAATTAATATCTCTCTCATGCTTGTGTAAAACGTTTTTCCTTCTTAAAAATAGCCGTTTTGAAAATTGTTTGTGAAGCTTATTTGCGTGTTGCTGTATCATATGTATAGTATTAATGTGTATGCAACATTCCTCTGTGCAAACATTTGAGAATTTAAGACGTTTGAAGTGAATATTTTCGTGACAAGTGTTGACTTCAGAGTCGAAGCTGCAGCGGGCTAAACTGTTGGGAGCATTGGCAGTACTTGAACACTGCACTGCATTGATTGACCGAGGCTTCATATTCTGTGCCGTAACGTTTTTCACTTTTTGCACACTACCCACGAGTCATAATGAAAGCGCTAACAGCAGTCCCTGTGCGTTATTTCCAAAACGCGCGGATACTCTGAAGGATTCCACAAGCAACGGATAGCCATATTTATGTTTCATATTCGCGGCTTTGAGCTGGTTCGACTGAGCGAAAACTGCAACAAAACTCGCAGTGTCACGTTAGTCCACCCGGCAATGATTCAGCGAGTTATTAAGCGTTTCTCCTCCAACAGCGGCTAGCTTGCTAGCTAGCGCGTGGTTCGAATGTGTAGCTGAGGAACCAGGGTAAGAACCTCAAGCAGGCTAACGCAACGCGATTTTAAGAGGTTTGACACACACTCGTCTTCCTGTTGCTGCTCTCCGCGGGTAGTTTACAGTTTCGTTTCATCAAAGCGCAGAGGTGCCGCGGCTCTGGGGAGCACGGGAGCATTTTGCGGCCTGTGCAGCCCCGACCTAAATTAGTCAAGAGTCAGGTCAGGACAGCATGCCCAGCCCATGAAGTGGGGATTGACAGTTGTGGCACGAATTTGCAAATTCACTGTATACATTTTGAATCTTCACCGGCGGTTAGTCACCAGCTTTTATTTACTCTCGTTTCCATTTTAACTGGGTTCTGGTGTCACGATGCTTTAAGAAGTATTCAAGGAAAACATCGTTTGCTAATATTGCCGGCAGCTAGCTGTTAGCAGCGGCTAGGCTCAATTTCGGTGAAAGCGGTGTCGATTGTGTTGTATGTTCATGTTCCCGAACGTGTGTTTTGTTTACCAAAGTGGAACTGTCGTATGTAGTTTTCCCACGAGATCACAGTCCGGCTTGTGAAGTTGTTAACGTTCGGCAAATAACATTTCGCTTCAAGCTGGGTTGACGTTAGTCGCGAAGCTAAATGGCTGTAACTCCGCCGCTGAACGTCAAGTCACTCTAGTTAAGTTGGTGGTCGGCAAGGGTTTGTTTCACTATGACATTGCACTTGTCTCGAGTCGAGGTAATCCGTAAATGTGTCGCTCAAGATTTAGACTATGAATGATTTTGTTAACTTTGTGTCGTATGTTGCTAACTAGCCAAAAGCGACTGCTTTCCGTTCTGTGGTGACCGGTCCAGCCTAAAAACGTCCAACATAGTCTGTTAATAGCAGTCATGGTTCCGTTGCCGTTACAAGATAAAACATTGTCTGCTGTTGCTGTAAAAATGTTAAGATCGTGTCTGTATAGTCCGATCATTACGCTACAGTGACCACCATAACTTGCTGTATTACTCGGAGCGTGTTGTGTAGCTCTCTATGCATGCAATCGGGGTTATCCTGCATGTTTCGCCTGTTTCTGTAATTCAAAGAAATCTATTTTTAAGTGTCCGAAAATTTGATAACCCGTTTATTTGAAACATGTTAACAAATGTGGCATCTGACTAATGTTTGCTTTTCCCACATTTTACCATCCTGCAGGTGACAACTGGAACATGCTATTAAGTGGATATTGCCAAATTATTTTATGTAAGTGCATTCCAGTCTGATTAAATTTGAAATGTTGAATATTTAGACAAATTGAGCATGTTTTTTTAAAATTAGTATTTTAAACTAACCATTTATGTTGTTTTGAACTCTAATGTTTGCACAGCATTGTGTATTGCTTTTTGATGAACGTGACTTCTTCTGACAGGAGGAACGGATAAAGAATTTCCAAAATGAAGGTCGATAGAAGCAAGTTAAAGAAAACTCCAACGGAAGCTGTGAGTATGCGTTCGCCAGTGTGTCTGACTCCGACCTTAGCCAAAATGTTCCCGCCTGTCTTGTCGGGCAACGTTGCAAGTTACATTCAAATGATGGTGCACCTTTGGTGCTCTGTCGAAGTAAAGGTAATAATCACAGACTATATTTAGATGCACCTCACAATCTTGTCGAGGTCCAAATTTGATTAATGCAACAGTTCAAATAAGATGTTTATATATGCACAGGATTGTTAATGTTTACGTGTGAATGAGCCATAGGTGATTGCTACCTATGACCAGGCACCTTGCTTTGGTTCTTAATAATCTGATTAAAATCAGCATACTCCTCTTGCTTACTCTGAACATGACCTCACTCTGGTTAATGTGACTATTAAGAAATTCTATGCAGTTGTATTAATGATGAACCTCTGAACCGTCTGTGGACATACCCACGTTTACAACCATTCATTGTGTTGCTTTCCGCCTCAACTTTGCAACTGACGTCAGTGCCATTTCATGATGCTTTAGTAATGTTCTTTCAAAAATACTTGTTTGTGACGTCTATGACGCTGGAAATATATTTTGGGCCATTTCACTTGCAGTACCATGTCCCAGCAACCAGGTGGCAGACCGTTAAAGCTCTATCACAAAATTCCATTTTCCTTTCATCTTTGACTCTTTCTTTGACTGGCACATTAAAGATGGTCTGAAGAGAAATTGTACCAGGTGTGCCACAGTTGATTGTTAACGCTTTCTGACAAGCAGTCCAAGAGGGGAAAAAAAAACATTTCCAAAGTAAATATGATTTTTAAACGTACTTTAATACAGCACATGGCTGCAGTTTCTGTCAGTTGGAAGCCCTGAAATATTCCCATGGAAACTGCAGACCAGTCGGACACCTGCACTTGAACTGCACTTTGAATCAGGGCATTAAGAGATCGTCCAGACCAAAAGCCAGGGTAGAGACGACGCAGGCCGACAGCAAAACAGATGTTGATAAGAATAAAGGCAAAAGAGGAATCTGCATGTGTAAGTTTTGTCAGTTTTTCAGGAAAAGGTTGTGGCTTTACAGGAAACGTAAGGAACCCAGTGAGATCTTTTCAAATGTCACGGACAAATTTAGAAATGTAAAGGTGTTGCGTGATGTGACCAACAGTGCACATCCAAACTGTCACTGCCATCTTCTTTCCTTCCCCTCTTGGTGGCTATTGCTCTTCCACTCTTTTAACTTTTTCTTTCTGTCTTTCCTCCTCCCTTCTTTCCTACGTGGGCAGAGCTCCCTCCCTCATGCCTGTGTGACTTAAAGAATGAAGACCCAATATTTCAAAATAAACACATAATTTTAAACTTTGCTGCCGCCTTTTTCCCCAATCAAGCTCTGTTGGCCTGCAAAATAAAACAAGCCGTGTGTTCTAGACCTATTGAGAGGGTGGGTGTGTGCAAGATTATATTTGAGTGTGCAGTGGGGTTTTCAGAAATGGATGGGTACGCCCATACACACTTTTGAATTAAGTTTGCCTTTAATGCAGAACAAGGAACACTGAAGGCCAGTCAATCTGCAACTGTTTAACTGTTTTTAGAACAATTTATTCGCGGAATTATCAGTGGCTACAATACTCTGTTAGGATGATCTTTTCTATTTAAGAATAGAGGAATAACACTGTCCCCTGTGCAAGACACAGACTTGCTTGTAATTTTGGTTATGCTGTATGTAAGGGTTGCTTATTTACTGCTCCTGTGTGCCTTGCTAGCTGAGGCGTGAGGCTACGCTCATGACACACATGCACCAAAAGTGTCGGAAAATCAGTGTACAAATTCTCGGCCACGAATGAACAATCATTCAATTCCAGTCTGTTGTCTTCTGTTGACTGTTCGGTGTGGTGTCTTTTGAACCAACAGCCTGCGGACTGCAGGATACTCATAGAGAAGCTTAAAGCATGCGGCGATGATCAACTGCTGGTGGAACTGCAGCACATCAAGACCTGGAACATTGGCAAGGTGAGGCCCACACAGCAGAACAGACGTTACAAAGTGACTTAAAGGCCGGTGGCAAGCACTTCCTCGAAAGCTAAAATATGACCAAAGGTGTAAACCTGGTCAATAGTCATTGTTTCTAAATAGTGTTTACCCAGTGCAATGGCGCAGCACTGTAATGTGATTTAACCAGCATCAGCAAAGCTCTGTTATTTGGTTTTATTGCCAAAAATGCTCTGTGTCCACAACAGTGTGAGCTGTACCACTGGGTGGATCTGCTGGACCGCTTTGACGGCATTCTCTGTGATGCGGGCCAGACGGTAGAAAATATGTCATGGCTGCTGGTGTGTGACCGCCCTGACAATGGACAGCTCAAAGCACTACTTTTGGCAGTGCTCAATTTCACCGCCCTACTTATTGAGTATAGCTTTTCGAGACACCTGTACAGCTCTATAGAGGTGAGTTTGCCCCTTCAACGCTCATCATCCACTCTGAGTTTTCTCTCTTTTTTGGAACACACTGCAGCTCACTGACTTCTGTCTGCCGATGTTTGCTCTCTTTTCAGCACCTAACAACCTTGCTAGCGTCATGTGACATGCAGGTGGTCTTGTCCGTGCTGAACCTGCTCTATGTGTTCAGCAAGCGCTCCAATTACATCACACGACTGGGATCAGATAAAAGAACGCCTCTGCTGGCCCGTCTGCAACACCTGGCCGAGGTCTGAAAATGATTGTTTTTCTTCCTGCCGTGTCTCCAGGCATCTCTCAAGTGACGGGTCGCTTTATTAGTCTTTCTGTTGTCTTCTGCAGAGTTGGGGAGGGAAAGAGAATGGTTTTGGCCTCGCTGAGTGCTGCAGGGATCTGCCCATGACGGTAAGAATCTTAGTTTCCTGGATTTCATATAGGGGCTTATAAATGCGTACCTTCTCATGATGCAATATGCATATTTTTTTTTTATTTTGCCTACAATGATGCCCCTGTTGGTGTGTGAGCAGAAATACCCTCCAAGTGCCACAACATTGCACTTTGAATTTTATGCTGAACCGGGACCTGAGGTCAAAGTAGAGAGAAAGGTAAAAACCCGTGAGATTAATTTATGCAGTCACAGTCTGAAATGTCGTGTGACTCATTATCTTTCCGTTTGTCCCTCCGTAGCAGACCAGTAGTAACACACTACACTATATCCACATTGAGCAGCTTGACAAGGTATAGTCAAGCCAAGGTCTTGATTTCAAAATGAAGGTTTTCGTCTCTCGGGTTCATTGGCTCACATTAAGTTTGCTTTGTCTCTTAGATTTCAGAAAGCCCATCAGAAATCATGGAGTCGCTGACGGTCATGTACAACATCCCTAAAGACAAGCAGACTCTGCTGTTCACACACATTCGGCTTGCTCATGGCTTTTCCAATCACAAGAAGAGATTGCAGGCTGTGCAGGCTCGCCTGCATGCTATCTCCATTTTAGGTAGGTTGAATTTCTCTCTCGCTTGTCGGGGAACAAACCGCCACTCCAAGTCCTAACTGCTGACATTTCCGTTCCCTTTCAGTGTATTCAAATGCACTCCAAGAGTCGGCCAACAGTATTCTCTATAATGGCTTGATAGAGGAGCTGGTGGATGTATTACAGATTACAGACAAACAACTTGTGGTAAGAAAGTGCATGTTTTTGCAGATGCTTTAAATCCATTATGTATTATGTACGCTTTGGTCAGTATAAATCACCTCTTTCCGCACTGCCTTGTTTTCTGAATGGTGTGTATTTTTTTCCCCCTGTACAGGATATCAAGGCTGCATCCTTGCGCACTTTAACTTCGATTGTCCATTTGGAAAGGACACCAAAGCTTTCCAACATCATCGACTGCACTGGCACTGCCTCCTACCACGGCTTCTTGCCTGTGTTGGTGCGCAACTGCATACAAGCAATGATTGGTGAGCAGGCAACGTAAAATGCATTTAACTAAAGTGTTTATGAAAAGGAGCCAGGTTTAATGCAAGCTTCTCTGCTTTCACTTCTCCAGATCCTCTGATGGAACCATACCCGCACCAGTTTGCCACTGCACTCTTCTCATTCCTCTACCACTTGGCCAGCTATGATGCTGGAGGGGAAGCCCTTGTCTCATGTGGTATGATGGAAGCACTTCTGAAGGTAATGCTGCTGCTTTTCCAACCATCCTTTGTCAATAGGTTATCGTTATTATTTGCCTTTTTTAAATGGTGTCTGTGTTTCAGGTGATCAAGTTCTTGGGTGACGAGCAAGACCAGATCACTTTTGTTACAAGAGCAGTGAGGGTCGTGGACCTCATCACAAACCTTGACATGGCTGCCTTTCAGTCCCATAGCGGCCTTTCCATTTTCATCTGCAGACTCGAGGTAAGGAGGGTATTTCTAAGTTCTCTTTCTGCCATATATTTTATTATTATATTGCTATTGTCTGTTATCTATTCTTGTTTGGAGTCCTCCTACTGCATGTTTATTTCCTGATGTGACCACTCTCCCAGGCAATGAACTACCAGTTTGTGCTGTTGGAAAATGGTTTTACGTTGTCAGAGAAAGTCAATCTGATGTTTGATATGGAAAGTTGTGCTGTGCAAGCCTCCCCCGTCATTGTCAACTCTCTTCTAAACATGTAGCATGAGGTGGACCTGTCAAGGAAAGAGTGCCCTTTTGTCATCAAGCCAAAGATACAGAGGCCCAGTGCAGCTGTGGAGTCGGAAGACATGGACACAGACATGGAAAGTAAGAAAATGTTCTGACTTTGAGAAAGTCAAACGTATTTTTAAAAAAAAAACAAAAAAAAAAAAAACTTTTGGTTAATGATCGATCCTGCCAAGCTGGTTTGAAGAATAATTGAATTTTCGACGTTGTGCATTAACTCCAGTGTCAGAAGTCGCCATGGAAAGCAGTCCTGGGCCATCCACATCTTCATGTTCTCGGCCAGAAGACACCCGAGCACAGAGCAGTGCCACTGGCACTCCACGTGCAGGTACTTGCCAATACTCATTATTTGGTTATATATTATTTTCTCCTCGGTCTTCCCTCAGTTTCTTAAGTTCCAATCCGAAAATGAAATGAAATGCTCTTGTTTTCCAGGTATGCAGTGCATCCCTCAGAGGGCAGCTCTGTTAAAGTCGATGCTGAATTTCTTAAAGAAAGCCATCCAGGATCCTGCCTTCTCTGATGGTATCCGCCACGGTGAGTTATTGTGATCCTCTGGCTTTGATTGATTAATATTTATACTGATTAAACCTGTAGACTCATTGTCAACTCACTTTTCATAAACTGAGTATGCAAATATCAGTTTTAATATAGCTAATTAATTTTTTCCCCCACCAGTCATGGATGGCTCACTGCCTACCTCACTCAAGCACATCATCAGTAATGCAGAGTATTATGGCCCTTCACTTTTCCTCTTGGGTAAGTTTGTAGTTGCGCATCATAAGATTGTATTAGGTTCCACAAACACCTTTTTTCATATTGAACTACTGCGAGCCTAAAAAATAAATAAGATTTACAACAAACTTAATGTGTTGTCTCCTTTTTAGCGAACTTTCTGCTTGTCTGTTGTTTGTTTGCTTTTTTAACTTGATTTTCTCTCCTGTCTTTGACCTTTACAGCTACGGAGGTGGTGACAGTGTTTGTGTTCCAGGAGCCATCACTGCTTTCCTCCCTGCAGGACAATGGCCTCACTGACGTCATGCTTCATGCTCTTCTCATCAAGGATGTGAGCATCATGTTGAAGTGTTATCTTAAAGTTTGTTTGCAGCTCAGAGCCAAATCCAAAAAGCACACATTTTCTCATATAGATTAGTGACTTTATCTAAACAGTTCCTCATTTTTGCATGATTGAATAGCTCTTTTTTAGGGGAATGGGCAATATTATATTGCAACTTTTACTTTCATCGCTTAAATTAAAAATGTTTAATGTTTTTTAAAAAATTATTTTTTTTTGTCAGGTTCCTGCTACTCGTGAGGTGTTAGGTTCTCTTCCCAACGTTTTCAGTGCCCTGTGCCTGAATGCCAGAGGCCTACACTCATTTGTTCAGTGCCAGCCTTTTGAGCGTCTCTTCAAAGTGCTTCTGTCCCCTGACTACTTGCCTGCCATGCGACGACGCCGGAGCTCAGACCCATTAGGTGACTTTACAGAGTTTTGCTCTTTCCTTTTCAATTTCAACATGAATGACAACCATTTTGATTCAAGCTTAAGGCACGTGAATCATTTTTTGCTCCCATTTTGAATGGAATATTCTAGAGATGCACCGATCCGCTTTTTTCACTTCCGATACCGATACCTGAAGTTTAGTATCGGCCGATAGCGATCCGATACCGATACAGATAAACAGCATTGAATCACCTAACAAGTGATGTCTTGTTGTTTAGAAAAAACTGTCTTTTTGTGCAAGGCAATGTCAGACTTTCCTCATTTTCCAAAAACAAATAAAATGATCCAGATGTACTGAAAACCTTATTTAATACTGTGTACCAGTACAGTAATTCAAACTATAACTTAACTATCTTGGTCAAACAACATGAAAAAGGAACAAACCCTCATTAAAATGGTTCAGTCAGTGCAATTAGGAATTCAAAGTGCAATGTAAAATAAATAGTAAAGGAGCAGAAATTGAGTAACAAAACAATAGCTTCATGAGCTTGAATGGCAGATATTCAATTAAACAGCAATCAGCTACAACGATGTAGTGCAATTGTGCAAACAGAACTTTAACACCCATTATAAAACCAGCTGAATAACAGAATAGCTTGGTAAAAATAAATAAATAATTAAAAAAGTCAGAGGTAACGTGTTTTTTCCCCACATGCAACGGCATCACTCACTGCGCGCTGTGAGAGAAGTCCCTCGTTGACTACCAGCTGCATTGTATGTGCGACGCAGTCTACACTACGCACTGCCATCGCCTGTCTCATGTTGCTGGCATTGTTCCTCAGAATCACATGGACTTTGCTGAACGGAATTTGCCACTTGTCAAACATATCCTTCAGGCTAGCGGCAATTGCCTCGCTCGTGTGTGACCCACGAAAGTTCACTGCATTTAACATTGCACTGCGTGGAACGAAACTCTCATCCAGCCAGTGTGCTGTTAAACTCAAAAGTGACACTGGGGAAACGTCGGCGCTCCCAATATCTGTTGTAAAGCTAAACGCGTTGACATATTTTATGTCCTCCAGTGTGTGTATCGGAATATTAATGGTACAGATATTGCACGTAGCCGTGGAGTTTGATGGCGGAGGTAATGTAAAGTAGTTCCAGATGGCGGATCCTTTCGCTCGCTCCACTTTGAAAACCGTGTCAACTGCGTCAACCGCACCGCCGCTGCTCTGTCGCACACGTCACTCGCATCGCACAGCATAGAAATACACAGAACGGAACTGCTCCTATGGATCAGGCCATTGGATCGGCTCATTGTCACCGATACCCGATCTAGAATTTTATTCAATATTGGATCCGATACCGATCCCTGTATCGGATCGGTGCATCCCTAGAATATTCAGAGCAGACATTTGGCTCTGGACATTTATTATCACTCGCTTTATATTCGCTACTTACTAACACCTAGAGAAAAATCCAATTAAAATTTAGACATTTTTATCTGAAATGGAAACTAGTGTTTGTGTTGGTTGCGGCCCATGGCGAGTAGTTTGCTTATAGAACCTGCCGCTTAACCTGGTGTTGGTTCATCTTTGGATTCAGGTGACACTGCATCCAATTTGGGAAGCGCGGTGGACGAACTCATGAGGCACCAACCCACTTTGAAGACTGATGCTACTACTGCCATTATCAAGGTATTGTACCATGGTTGGAACACCTGCTTTGGCTGCTGTTGTGAATTAATTGTCAAAGTTAATAATTGACTCGTTTCTGCAGTTACTGGAAGAGATTTGCAACCTGGGTCGGGCCCCTGAGTACATCTGCCAGAAACCATCGATCCAGAAAGCAGATGGTACCGTGGCAGTGCCCCCAGCCCGCTCCAGCCACGCTGCTGAGGAAGCCTCAAGTGAGGACGAGGAGGAAGAGGAGGCCCTGCATACATTCAGCCAGCAGCAGGGGGAACCAGAGAGCAACAGACAGTCAGTGCCACTTGAACTGTATGACGCTGAGTTCATAATACAGTAGAATAGAGAAACTTACAATTTCAATATTGTTTTCCAAAATTTCAATTTCATTACTGCAATGATAATATCTGTGGTGTGTCTAAAATATTTACATTCTCATAATGCTTGTCCTTTTGCAGGGTGGTTGGCACTGAAGAGAGGATACCTATTCCACTCATGGATTACATTTTGAATGTGGTAAGGCCTCCTAAACTGTTTGTTTGGAGTATGCTTTGCAAAAGTGCAAGCTGTAAAACGGTTCTTCCCCTTTTCCTGTGTTCATTCGTCACTTGTCATTGATTCACAGATGAAGTTTGTGGAATCCATTCTGAGCAACAACACGACCGACGACCACTGTCAAGAGTTTGTGAACCAGAAGGGGCTGCTCCCTCTGGTTTCTATCCTGGGACTTCCTAATTTACCCATAGACTTCCCCACATCTGCGGCCTGCCAGGCTGTAGCCGGTGTCTGCAAGTCCATTCTGGTGAGAATATATATATATATATATATATATATATATATATATATATTTTTTTACAGATTTTCCTTTTTACGCGTCAACTGTTCAGTCAGAATCAGTTTGAAGAGCGTTTGGTGAAAATTTTCCTCTGCTTAATCCCGTCCACTAGACCCTCTCCCATGAGCCAAAGGTGCTTCAGGAGGGCCTCTGCCAACTGGATTGTATCCTGACGTCTCTCGAGCCTCTTCACCGACCCATTGAGGTTCCAGGGGGGTCTGTGCTACTCCGAGAACTGGCTAATGCCGGTCATGTCACTGATGCCACGTTGTCGGCGCGCGCCACTCCACTCCTGCACGCTCTCACTGCTGCCCATGCCTACATCCTCATGTTTGTCCACACATGCAGAGTAGGACAGGTACACCTGAGAATTTCTGCAAAAATCTAAATGAGTCTTTTCATCCACCACATTGAATCCAATTAAGAATGTTTTGCTGTGCTTCATTAACTCTGACTGCTTCTGTTCTCAACAGAGTGAAATCAGGGCAATCTCAGTCAACCAGTGGGGATCCCAGCTGGGCTTGAGCGTACTGAACAAGCTAAGTCAGCTCTACTGCTCCCTGGTATGGGAGAGCACAGTGCTGCTGTCCCTTTGCACACCCAACAGGTTACTTCATTTTACTTTTATGGTCGTTGTTTTAACTTTGATTTGTGATTTGCTGTGACCTATAATGCGTCTTCCGCTGTGTCTGACAGTCTGCCTCCAGGATGTGAGTTTGGCCAGGCTGACATGCAGAAACTGGTGCCCAAAGAGGAGAAGCCAGGTGGCAGCAGTACAGTGACCACAGGCTTTGGCGCAAGAAAAAATGGTAATTTCACATTTAATTTTGTTGACTTGAAAAACCACCCGTTCCCTAAAACAGACGTGTCAATAACTCCCGTGACTTGTTTGCAATGTGTTCGGTATTAGACTCTGAAGCAGTGCCAGTGGAGTCTTCTGCTGGTGGACTTTTGGAGGGCATGGGTTTGGACGGGGACAGCTTGGCTCCGATGGAGACGGACGAACCCACCACGGCTGACCCCAAGGCCAAATCCAAACTCACGCCTGCTATGGCCACGCGCATCAAGCAAATAAAACCATTGCTCTCTGGTGAGTCTATTTCTTGGAAACCCAAGTTTACACGGTGTAAATAATTTGAGAACTTTTCTCCCCTCCCGACTTTTATATAATCAATTCTGTTTTTGTTTTTTTTCTCACTGGTGTTTCCACAGCTTCGTCCCGACTTGGCAGAGCTCTTGCCGAGCTGTTTGGCCTCTTGGTGAAACTGTGCGTGGGTTCTCCGGTACGTCAGCGCCGCTCTCACCATGCCACGAGCACAGGGACGACCCCTACACCTGCTGCCCGGGCCACCGCCTCGGCTCTCACAAAACTTCTCACCAAGGGTCTGAGCTGGCAGCCTCCACCTTACACACCCACTCCTCGCTTCAGGTAGGAAGACTCTAGTTCATATCATTTGCCAATATTCGTATTTCCATTCACATATAACATATCTTCTTTTTCTCTTATTTTGTGTGGCAGGCTGACCTTCTTTATTTGCTCAGTGGGCTTCACATCTCCAATGCTCTTTGATGAGCGGAAGTACCCCTACCACCTCATGCTCCAGAAGTTCTTCTGCTCTGGAGGACATGATGCGTTGTTCGAGTACGTACCACCCACTGACTTGAGGAGACATCACAAGGACTGTACCCTATTAGCACACTTTCATATATATGTATGCTGATGTTCCTCTATTTCTTCCCAGGACATTCAACTGGGCCCTGTCGATGGGTGGAAAGGTGCCTGTGTCTGAAGGTCTGGAACACACCGATCTGCCAGATGGCACTGGAGAGTTTCTTGACGCGTGGCTGATGCTGGTCGAGAAGATGGTGAACCCAAGCACTGTGTTGGATTCACCACACTCGCTGCCCATTAAAATGCCAGGAGTCACACCTACAATGCCACAATTCAGTGCCCTTCGGTTCCTTATAGTCACCCAGAAGGCAAGTATTAAGACTTCACGTTACGGTCTTCAAAGACCCTTGCATGAAGTTTAAAACTCCATAGTAAATCTGATTTTCAGAATAAGACTTGCCCTCAAGCATGTGAGGTCTAAAAAATATAAATATGAATTATAACGATTTGTGCATTTGATGTTGTTAACAGATCAGCATTCTGTTATTTTTTTAATTTTTTTTTTAATTTTATTTTATTTTTGTCTCAAGTTGTGATTTGTAACACGCTTTTCCCCTTCATTCAGGCTGCGTTCAGTTGTATCCGTAGTCTGTGGAACCGAAAACCGCTGAAGGTGTATGGCGGCAGAATGGCTGAGTCCATGCTGGCCATCCTCTGCCATATCCTGAGAGGGGAGCCTGTCATTCAGGAGCGGCTGGCAAAGGAGAGAGAGGGAACTGTGCGGCCGGACGATGAGGCGGCAACCACCACCACCACCACCACCACCACCACCACTACCACCACCACCGGCTCCGTGGCACCCAGCGTTGCACCCGGGGCGTCGTCAACAACCGGAGAGGCACCACCGTCGATTGGAACGACATCCGGGCCATCGGTGGCAGGGTCTGCTGAAGAGTCGACCAATTCTACGCCCCGTCGGGAGCCGCAAGTCAACCAGGCTCAGCTCACTCAGGTATGTAGAAAAGCTGCCAGATTAACTTTACTTATTGCCAGTTTGTTAAGCCATGATTTGGCCTTTTGGTTTGTTTTTTTCTTCCATTCATTGCATTTTTCTGTTTTATGCATTCTTTGCCAACTGTGTAACCCCACGACGACTGACATAAAACTGTATGCGTTTCATTTGTGTACCTTTTCTGTTCTGACAGCTATTAGTGTTCACAAAAGGATCTTAGTCTAGACCTCCGAGGATGTTCACCTTGCTTTCACACTTCTGCAGCGAGGTTTGATAGGGCTACTTTAGAATGTTTTCTTCTAAGAAGGAAAACACAGCAGAGGTGGCTTTGCCAGTCTTCCTTTTAATTTACATGACGTGCATCCTGAATCCTGAGTCACTGTTTGTTTTAAAACAGGGAAGATGGAGAGTGAGGGAGAGGCCCACACAGGTCCGCCAACGGCAACTACAGCAGGTATAAGAAGCATCAGGGAAAGGGGAAGCCATTAAGAGAATGGGAAGAGAGCGTTAAGGGACAGTGATGAGGTAGAGAGCAAGGACCCCCAATGGCGAAGTTGCACCATTGTGTGACAATTCGGTGTAGATTTGTTTAAAAAAAAATATGATCTGAGATTTCTTGGTTTGTCCTGAAAACGAATGAAATGAGAGAATATCTCCTCATTCTTCGTTACAAGCGTCTTTGGCTGGTTTTTCTCTAATCATGACTGTTTGGTGCTCCCTTTTCCTCGTTTGCGCCGTATTTTCCACCTCATGTTTCAGCTGATTGACATGGGCTTCTCGAGAGAACATGCCATGGAGGCTCTCCTGAACACAAGCACCATGGAGCAGGCCACAGAGTACCTACTCACACACCCACCACCACTTCTCGGTGGTGCTGTAAGAGTAAGGCTTTCCCCTCAATCACAACCTTTTTTGATTCATAAGGAGAGACGGGTTTCCAGCGACTGACTGGCTTTTTTAATTCTAGGATCTGACAATGTCTGAAGAGGACCAGATGATGCGTGCCATTGCTATGTCTCTTGGACAAGAGGTCAGCATGGAGCAGCGGTCTGATTCTCCTGAGGTCCGTCTGTTTAAATTGCATGGAATAGAAATGTGTTTTCAAAATGAATAGGTATTTTTTGTGTTGCCTTATTTGTACGTAACTGTTTTTTTGTTGTTGGTTGTTTATCCCAGGAGGCAGCACGTCGACGTGAGGAAGAGGACAGGAGAGCGAGGGAGCGTGCGGAGGAGGAGGAGGCCCGCTGTCTGGAGCGTTTTATGGATGCCGAGCCCCTGGACCCGAAAGAGCTTCATACTTTCACTGACTCCATGCTGCCTGGCTGCTTCCACCTACTGGACGAGCTGCCCGATACAGTCTACAGACTTTGTGATCTGCTGATGACGGCTATTAAGAGAAACGGCCCAGAGTACAGAGATCTGATCCTTGGACAGGTTGTCGACCAGGTCAGTGGATTAGTGTGGTTGTTACATGTAGACATTTGCATCCACGGTGTCATACATACCATCTGCTGGCATGTGTGTACCATTGGACATCAAGATTCACATCTTGTCCAATGACAGAGCCATGTCCACATGAAAATAATAGAAAGAACATACAATTTATATACAGACCAGCCATAAGCTTGCAACATTTTTGTATTCTTGTACAAACATGATTGTATTTATGCCGTGTGTAGGTGTGGGATGCTGCAGATGTGTTGATCAAGGCTGCCGAGCCTCTGACCACCAGTGACACAAAGACCGTGTCAGAGTGGACCAAACAGATGGCGACACTACCCCAGGCCTCCAAGCTGGCAACAAGAATTCTTCTCCTCACTTTACTGTTTGAGGTAACACAAAAGAGACTCCTCAAGTTCAAGCCTGATACCTTCTCCTTTTTTTCTTTAAACCAAACAACATATAAGTCATAACAACTCACTGTGTTTGGTTTTGGAAGGAACTGAAGCTCCTGGGTGCCCGAGTGGTGGAGAAAAGTGGGATTCTTGAGTTGCTGATTAAGCTGCTGGAGGTTGTGCAGCCCTGTTTGCAGGCAGCTAAAGAACAGAAAGATATCCAAACACCAAAGTGAGTATTTTGGACACCCAACAAATTGTTTCAGGTGCACGGACTGAACTATGTTTGGAACATTCGATCACGTCTTCTTTTTCTTTTTCTTGTTTCTTAACCTTTGGGCAGATGGATCACGCCAGTGCTCCTCATTATTGATTTCTATGAGAAGATGGCGGTCTCTTCAAAGCGGCGAGAACAAATGAATAAGGTAAAGAGTTAACATGAGACAGAGGCAGAGATACAGAGTATAATTGTGAAATAAATGGCAAAAAAGGTCCAGGAATTTAAAGTGAGAGAATGGAAAGGGAGTTTATTTATAGTCCTGTTTTTATATACACTTTATATTACACTTATGGAGGCCTTTACCGCTTTTGAGAAGTGCTGGTGTTTTTCTGGTGCGCTATCACACTTTTCGCCTGGCTTTTCTCCCCTCTACTATCAGTATCTTCAGCCCAATGGAAATAACTGGCGCTGGTTTGATGACCGCTCCGGTCGCTGGTGCAGCTACAGTGCCTCAAACAACAGTACCATCGATTCAGCATGGAGGGCTGGAGAGAGCAGTGTCCGCTTCACTGCAGGACGCCGCAGATACACTGTGCAGTTTAATACCATGGTGCAGGTATGTTGCCTGAGGATTGTGCGTCTCTGCTGTACTGTTAAATGCTAGGATTTGTCGTGATGCGCCAAATACTGTGTTCCTGCAGGTGAACGAAGAGACTGGTAACAGAAGGCCAGTGATGCTGACAGTTCAGAAAATGTCTCGTCTGCCTAAGCCGGTCAAGGCTGGAAGCATCACAGACTCGGAAAGAGAAGAAGCAGACAGGAGCAAAGCTGAAGAAGCTCAGACCGACCTTGACCCGGGAGCATCTCTGGAGATGAGCGCGCCCAAGGACGATTCCAACCTGCAGAAGGAGTCCACCTCTGGACCCTCGTCTTCCCTGGAGGCTGACGGCGCCCAGTCTGCCGACATTGTCGTGCCGGGCCTGTCTGAGGACATGACCACCATTCTCATCCGTGCCTGCGTCAGTATGATCAGCGTTCCCGTGGACCCAGACACTCTGCACGCCACGCTGCGCCTCTGTCTGCGCCTCACGCGGAATCACCACTACGCCATGATGTTCGCTGAGCTGAAGAGCACGCGCATGATTCTGGGCCTGACTCAGACCTCTGGTTTCAATGGCTTTGCCCCGCTTGTCACTCTGCTGTTCAGGCATATCATCGAAGACCCAGCCACCCTGCGGCACACCATGGAAAAGGTGAGTCGAAGCTGAGATTTCTTGGCCCAATTTGCATTTATTGAATACAATGTTTATTAATATGTGAGCTGAGCCATGATTTATGGATCTGTTTCGTAGGTGGTGAGATCAGCAGTGACCAGTGGAGCAGGTAGCACAACCTCAGGAGTGGTGTCAGGCAGCCTCGGTTCCAGGGAAATCAATTACATCCTCCGTGTCCTTGGCCCTGCCGCCTGCCGGAACCCTGAATGCTTTGCTGAAACGGCCAGCAATTGTGTCCGCATAGCTCTGCCCGCTCCCCGGGGAGCCGGCACTGGTGAGTTTCATTGTGTTGGTCTCGAAGAAAAAAATACATTTCCCTACGTTGGTGAGATCCACTTGCAACTGTACAAGTCTAATATAATGTAGAATTCCTACTGAATGTTTCTTTTTTTAGTTACGTGAGTTTTATTTTGGTCATTTCTCAATATTGTACATGCAATAAACAAAACAATTATAGAATTACGCATCGACCGAAAAGGTGTAGGCTGAAGCCTTTGCTTATTTTGCCTCCCTTTCTTACATTAATAAGAGAGGGAAGAGAGAAACAGAATAATAATAAAAAGATAAATGGTAATAATGATAATTACAATTTGTAACAACAAAAACAGTAATACTATTAATAATAGTAGTTATGTTCATAATTTTGTTACATATTTTGCTTTGAACATAAATCATTCCGAAGGTTTTCACCTTTTACCGTTATACTTTTAGTATTAGTTTTACAGTAGTCCTAGCCTTTTCTTTTTGAAACATGCAAACCACTCTGAGATGGCACTGACTCTGACCTGAAACATATTTCCTGGAAGAGAATTAACAAGTAGTTATTTTCCCATCATGGCCTCTAATTCTTTCTTTTCCTACAGCCTCCGACGACGAGTTTGAGAACTTGCGGATCAAAGGGCCGAATGCAGTGCAGCTGGTGAAGACCACTCCGCTGAAACTCTCCTCCCTGCCATCCATCCCGGACACCATCAAGGAGGTCATCTACGACATGCTCAACGCGCTGGCTGCCTACCATGCGCCTGAAGAACGTAAGGCACTGATCTGTGCGTAACTACTTCTTTCCTCTGTAAAATATCTCAAGTCGCCGGAGTATCTCAGCTAATCGCGGACCTTTGCGTCATACAGCGGAGCGCTCAGAGGAACGAGCAGCGGCGGTGCCCGGCGGTCAAGACCTGTGCCAGATACTGCAAGATGTGGGTGATGATGTTTACCAGCAGTACAGACTCACCCGACAGGGCAGTGACTTTGACTCCCAGTCTGCCTTCCATATTAATGTGGGTCTTTAACTGTCTTGATCTCATGCAAGACGTGTTATTTTGACAAGTCGTTTAAAGGAGTCGTGTCCTCTGCCCTCAGACTCAAGTGTTTGCTGCTGATGGAGGTGTAGCTGAGTCCTCCCAGTCTGGCACACCTCAGGGAGAAGGTAAGCTGTTTTTTTCAAGTGTTTCTTTTCCTTTCTACTAGTGCTTTACTTGACTTTGCTCCTGATTTACGTTTGTGCTTTATCATTTGCGACGTTGTCTTTCCAGCCTCTACACCGGAAGAGATGCGCGAGGAAAAGAAAGAGCAGGAAGGAGAAAAGAGCACCAGCTCGGAGGAGGCTAAAGCAGCCAAGGTCAAGGCAAGCAAGCCTTTGATGCCCACCTCCAGCATCTTGAGGCTGCTGGCTGAACTGGTGCGCTCCTACGTGGGCATCGCGACACTCATCGCCTCTTACTGTTACACAGCTGGACAGTCTGAACTCATTAAAGAGGTTAGTGGCACGACGGGAATCTCGTAAATGCGCTTCTGTGCTGCCACGCCGTCCAATCTCTTAACCTGTAACCAACTTTTGTGTTGAAAGGACTGCAGCGTTCTCGCCTTCGTGCTTGACCACCTGCTGCCCCACACCCAAAATTCGGAAGACAAGGACACACCGGCCTTGGCACGTCTTTTCCTGGCTAGTCTGGCGGCCGCCGGCACAGGCACTGATGCCCAGGTGGCACTGGTCAACGAGGTGAAGGCTGCCCTCAGTCGAGCACTGGCTATGGCAGAAGGCACTGAGAAACATGCCAGGTTGGTGGAATTCATAAAAACCCACTGTTGGTATTGTTCATTTTAAAGGCTGATTTAACTGTTCCAAATGTTTTTGCCCTCCGCACCCCCCCAGACTTCAAGCGGTCATGTGCATCATTAGCACCATCATGGAGTCGTGCCCTTCAACATCCAGTTTCTACAGCACAGCCGCAGCCAAGACGCAGCACAATGGCATGAACAACATCATCAGGCTCTTTCTTAAGAAAGGACTGGTCAATGACTTGGCCCGCGTCCCTCACAGCTTGGATTTGTCCAGGTATTTGAATAGCCTATTGTTGGCATTTTTATCTAATATTGTGATCCACCTGTGTGGATTTACACAAATATGTATTTTTGCTCTTTATAATCAGTGTCTCTCTTACCCAATGTTCTTCAGCCCCAACATGGCCAATACAGTCAACGCTGCTCTGAAGCCTCTGGAAACTCTGTCCCGCATCGTGAACCAGCCCAGCAATCTGTTTGGAGGTAAAGGAGGCTCCAGCAAGAACAAGACTGAACACGACACTGTGGGCACTGCCAGGGACAGCAACAGCAACACTCAGGATCAAGGTACGCGAGCAGAGTGAGACACTTCCACAGTTGAGATTTTGAAGTGTACCTGTTGGTACTCAAAGTGAATCATCTCTCTCAGGGGAGTCTGGTGAGACAGAACCAGTAGAGGGCAATCACCGGGTGCAAGGAACTGACAATGACCTCATGGATGGAGAGGCGGAGGGAGACACTGTGGTCATTGCTGGCCAGCCAGAGGTGCTAAGCACTCAGGCGATGCAGGTAATTTATGTTGCATTAGTCATTACTGATTTGTGTTTTTGTTTTTTCTTTTGCAGAGCACAATATTGAAGTTGTATTATACTTGACTGTTCTCTGCTGTGGTACTGCAATTTATATTTTTTTCCCTCAAATTTTCTATCCTAAAGGTTGAGAATGAGTTGGTTGATTTGATTGATGAGTTGCTGGAGAGAGATGCTGGGACCGTGAACAGCACAATTATAGGTAAGCCACTGGATTTATCCATGAGAGCCATGAAAAAGAAAAAAGTTTGAATCCAAGTGTAAAACATTTCTAGTATAATTGAACACATCTTTTGTAAATTGTTAATTTGAATCCATTAAGTTAGAGAAAGCCAGGTCGTCTTGAACTTTTGGATTCTTTTTGTTAGTGGGACGCAGTAGAGAGGATGAATCACAAGAGGATGTGCTGATGGATGAAGCTCCCTCCAACATTAGCCAGGCATCGACTCTCCAGGCCAACCGTGAAGGTAAAATATTTACAGATCAGAACTCACTGCGTTGAACACGCTGAAGATATCCACACCGTCTGCTCTCCATTTTTTAATATTTTGAGTGTTTTCCATCCCTTGTCAGACTCCATGAACATCTTGGAGCCAGAGGACGAGGAGCACACTCAGGAGGAAGACTCAAGCGGCAGCAATGATGACGAAGACAGTCAAGATGAGGAGGAAGAGGAGGAAGAGGAGGAGGAGGAGGATCAGGTGAGGGGTTAAACGCTGTGAAGGTGACGGCCGACTGACGTATTGGTGAGACTAACAGATGCTGCCTCCTCAAGGATGACGAAGAGGGAGACGAGGACGATGACGATGAGGGATCAGAGATGGAGTTGGATGAGGACTTCCCTGACATAAACGCTGCACCGCACATTCGATTTGAAAGGTTCGACAGGGACGACGACCTCATCATAGAATTCGACAACATGTTCTCCAACAACGGTAAGATTCACAAATACTAATTTTTAGGGACGTTTATATAAACACCCATGAAAAAGAATCACAGAGGGTTCTTTCAGAGTCCTATCCCTAATTCCTGTGTCATCATATTTTTTTTCCCACCCCAATCAGCTGACATCCCTCCTTCGCCGGGCAACATTCCCAGCTCCCACCCCCTCATGGTGCGTCACGTGGACCACGGATCGCTCACTCTGGGCGTGGCGGGCAGCAGCAGTCGCTTGGCGCAGGGGATGGGCCGCAGCCAGCGCACTCTGCGCCAGCTTACTGCCAACAGTGGCCACACAATTCACGTGCACTACCCCGGCAACCGCCAACCCAACCCTCCCCTCATTTTGCAACGGTAAGTTGTGTTGAACTGCACGTCTCTCTGCGAACGCTGACAACGCTCCTCCGCGTCTGGGTTGAAACGGTACTAATAGAATTGTTTGTCTCTGTTTTTAAAGATTGCTGGGCCCGAGTGCTGCTGCAGACATTTTGCAGTTGTCCAGCTCGCTGCCGCTGCAGTCTCGTGGTCGGGCTCGTCTCTTGGTCGGAAACGAGGACGTTCACATCATTGCTCGTTCCGATGAGGAGTTGTTGGACGACTTCTTCCATGAGCAGAGTAGCACGGGGGGACAAGCAGGTGAGAGTTAATGAGACAATGGAGACACATCTCACAGTTGTGAATTAACATCCATATTTAATGATGAATGATCCTCTTTGTTTGTCCGTAGGGACTCTCTCGAGCATTCCAACTGCCTTAACCAGGTGGACCGACGAGTGCAAAGTTCTGGATGCCGAAAGCATGCACGATTGTGTTGCAGGTAGGTTCGGCCCATGAGTTCTTATTTTGAAGTGTTGTTACGTCTTGCACCGCCGTGTTGCGCGACAGTCACATAACCAAACGTATCCGTCTTCAGTTGTGAAGGTGCCCATCCTGCAGCATCTGGAAAGTCTGCGAGATGAGGAGCTTGAGGAGCGCAGGGAGAAGAGACGGAGGCAGTTGGCTGAGGAGGAGGAGTCGAAGCAGAATGAGAGGAGGGCGTCTGGAGTGGAACAGGCCAGAGAACAAAGCCTTCAAGTGAGGAGACGGTGGTTGCTGCAGTTTAGTAGCCTAGATGGATCCGCTGAAGTACGATGGGTGCATTTATCTGCTGATTCTTCTGATGCCTCCACCTTTTTTTCCACAGGGTTCTGGGATGGGAACAATTAATGGAGCGGAAACCACTGCAGGTACTTTCACCTCCGCTGACTTTTGCTGGTTTTATTCTTCATTATTTTTTTTTAAATATCTCAGTGATGTGCACCAGATGCAAGCACTCAAGAGCGTGTCGTGGGATGAGGTAGTAGTTTGTATAGTTTTAGGATCACACCAGATCTGGGAGATAACTATACAGTCTACTGTCTTTCCCAGGGCAGAGCTATATCAGCTGGACGGCTTGCTGCAGCGAAGCTCCTGTCGTTACCTGCGATGCCTCGGATAGTCGCTCATTCATATAACTGTCAAAAGTAACTTGTCTTATGTATTGTACTTGAATCACATGTTGCTCCACAGTTGTTTCACATGCCTCTTGTGTTCTTGCCGTGTTACTGCTGCTGGCTTCGCTGTGGTGAGGTAGTAAGTTGTGTTGTTGTTGGGGATCAGAATTGTGCACCCCTTTAAGGAGATAACGATACAACTTACTGCCTTCCTCAACGGAGGCCCCCGGTCACCTGCACAGGAGCTGCTTCTTGATGCGAAGAACATGCGCAACAGTTGTGTGTAGCTTGATTTTATGTGATTAATTCCCAGTGACACAGTCCTTAACCTCCTAGACCTCGTCTGGTCCGCCTGTCTTCACATCAGGGTTTCTCTTATTCGTTCTTTTTAGTGGGTGAGCAGACTCAGGGTGGCACCGTGTCATGCCTGGACCCACCCAGGGTCTCTGAGGGCTTCCTGACTGCTCCCCCGTCTGGTGAGATCACGCCCACCACGCCCGCTCCTCACGAGCAGGCCCTGGTCTCTCTGGAGACGGCCATCAGCCAGCAGGTCCACCAGCCAATCGCTGATCTCCTCCTGGCTGAGTCGCACGCCAGCTCACTGGCTGCTCTGGCCGGAGCAGGTCTTCCGCCCCTGTCGGCCGGGGACAGGCCAAGCAGCGAAGTGGAGGCATCCCAAATGGAAATGTCCCCTGCGCCCACTATTGGTGAGAGAGTCGGTGGAAGTGGAGGAGGAGCATTGGATGAAGGCAGGGAAGGTAGACTAACTTTGATTTTATCCTACAGACTGGTCAGCAGTGAGGATTTACGTCTGTATTGTAAATGATGCTGTGATTTGTCGCTAGTCTGTTTTCTCACAACAATCACAAGGAATTTGTCTCATTGTGCATCGATTTGACATAATCTCATAATCCGCTCTTGTTGCCTCTCGCCCTTCAGCTTCATTAAGTCCGGACATTGTAGAGACCTCAGAACCTGCGGTGGTGGGTGTCTCACAGCTGGAGGGCTCTCCCATGGACACCAGCAGCCCTGCCTCTGCCACGCAGGAAGAGGCTGCAGCCACTCTGCCCCAGACCGCTCAGCTGTCTCAGGAGCTGCCCGGGAGCGGCGAGAGCGGCCTGACCGACAGGCAGACTGATGCAGACACTGGGTGAGCGACTTTGGAATTATACAGGGTGTCCCAAAAATTTTGATGTCATTTAAAAAGCAATTATCTTGAAAACTGCTAAGTCTGGCTTTGTTATTGGACCGCTTTCATAAGTGTTCAATATGTGCACCGCCTGTGACAGGGGTCACAACTGGGTGACTGTGCGTGAGCATTCCAAGACGCAACAGGACTTCTCTTTTGGAGTGAACGGCCTGGCTCAACCTGAAAACACAACAAAAATAGAACATTAAATATAGAATCTTTTTTCTGTACATTCTGTGAAAATTTGAGGTTATTTCAACAAGAATTGCCAGAATTATGGGCCTGCGAATTTTTGGCCTGCACATTTTTGGGCCACCCCGTAGTTCCCGCACGGTTAGTTAGTCTGTCTTTGCTTTCTGAGCTGCAGGTTCGAGAGACATGCTCATGAAATTGTTTGCAGGTCCACTTCCGTCTCGTCTCCTGGGGAAACGATGCCGAGGAGCGACAGTGCCGACAGTCAGTCGCAGGCCATCCAGGAAGAGCCTCTCCCATCCACCAGCAATGAGGAGGAGGACCCGCTTGCAGGTAAAAAAAAAATCACCTCCCCCTCCCTTCCATCTTTGTCTTTCTTTCCCCTTTCCCTTTTTAAAGTCCTCATCCTAAATTGCCTGTGAATGACTGCTGCAGGCATAAACCTGCCAGAGGGGGTGGATCCCTCTTTCCTGGCTGCTCTCCCAGAGGACATCCGCCGAGAGGTTCTGCAAAATCAGCTTGGCATCAGACCGCCGTCCCGTCCTCCTGTTGCCACCAGCCTTGCGGCTTCCACCGCACCGGTGCTTGGAGGACCTGGGGTCACCGAGGTCAGCCCCGAATTCCTGGCAGCACTGCCACCTGCCATCCAGGAAGAGGTAAAGCCATATATCTATATAAGACAAACATGTTTCTTATTAAATTTCACCAGAACTGTTGCGATTATTACAAGGTTAATTAGGAGGGGGAGGGGGGCATCACATCCAAGCAAACTGGCTTGAAAGCTAAACTGCCACGGATTCTTTCAGGTTCTCGCCCAGCAGCGAGCAGAGCAGCAGCGCAGGGAGTTGGCCCAGCAACCCACACAGGGAGACACCCCCCTGGATCCAGTCACCTTCATCCAGACGCTGCCGTCAGAGCTTCGGCGCAGCGTCCTGGAGGACATGGAGGACAGCGTTCTGGCTGTCATGCCACCGGACATCGCCGCCGAGGCGGCCGCGCTGCGCAGAGAGCAGGAGGCCCGCCAAAGGCAGCTGATGCACGAGAGGCTGTTTGGCCACAGCTCGTCTTCTGCCCTCTCAGCCATCCTGCGATCGCCAGCCTTCACCAGCCGACTGGGGAGCAACCGAGGCGTCCAGTACACCCGGCTGGCTGTGCAGAGAGGCGGCACTTTCCAGATGGGGGGAGGAACGAACCACAGGTAGGAGGAGACGGAAACCATTCTGTCCTTTCCATCATTTTAGTTTGGACTTGGTTTTTTATGTGTTGCGTGAAAAAGGTGATTTTGAGATTTAAAAGAAGTCTTACCCCGAATAACAACCCTGTTATTTAGGATTATTTTAATCACCGTATTTTCCAGACTATGAGTCGCATCAGTCAAAAAACGCGCCATGAAGAAGAAAAAAACATCTATAAGTCGCATTTTTTGGGGAAATTTATAAAAAAAAAATTCAAGACTAAGAACAGACATTTAATCTGGAAAGGCAAGTTATCATAATAATGTGGCCAATCTTTAACTGAACCATACGAGGCATTGGATTGTCTTTGGATGCGTCGCAACAGGCGGCACCAATTGTTCCCCAGCTGCTTTTGCGCGCGACTCAATGTGGCAACAGAGTCCACACTGGCTCACAGTTTAAACGGCCACAAACAAAACATTGAACCTAACGTACACGGAATATATTGTTAACGCACTAACACGCACACACACATAACAGCAACATCGATCTGAATCCATTGAATTCTTCATCCTCTGTGTCACTTGTGAACTCTGGAGGTAGACGGAGCGCCGCTTCTGCATGACTGTCGTCAGACTCGGCATCAGTTTCAGTACCGCATATATTTTAATATACAAGTCGCATGACCAGCCAAACAATTAAAAAAAAAAAATTGGAGTTATAGTCCGGAAAATACGGTTAATCAGGTCACTCTAGGGCAAGTAAAACCAAGAACTAATACGAACATAATACTAAATCCTTTATCTCTAATTTCTCCCCCAGACCATCCAGTTCCAGCGTGGACTCCCTGCTGCGTCTTCGTGGCCGGCTGCTGCTGGACCACGAGGCTCTCTCCTGCCTGCTGGTTCTGCTGTTTGTGGACGAGCCCAAGCTCAACACCAGCCGCCTGCACCGCGTGCTCAGGAACCTGTGCTACCACTCGCAGACGCGCGGCTGGGTCATCCGCAGCCTGCTGTCCATCCTCCAGCGCAGCAGCGAGAGCGAGGTGTGCGTGGAGACGTCGCGTCTGGACGATTCCCGCCAGAAGAGGAGCCTCCAGTGCGGCGGGAAAGGCTCGGCCGCGTCCTCCCTCACCTCCTCCTCCTCCTCCTCCTCGCCCTCCTCCTCACTTGAGCTACTGAACAGGGTGGAGTCTCGCAGCTCCAGCCAGCTCTCCTGGCTCTCTGTCTCCATGGACGCAGCCCTGGGCTGCCGGACAAACATTTTCCAGATTCAGAGAGTATCGGGTCGGAAGCACGCTGACCGGCACACGGCCGGAGGGTCGACTGGTTCCGGAACGCTGGGCGCAAGTGGAGTGTCCGGCACTGCCGCAAGTGTTACGTGTACTGGCGGTGGCGGCTCCACCGTCCACATTCACCCACAAGCTGCTCCAGTAGTGTGTCGACATGTGTTGGACACACTCATTCAGCTAGCTAAGGTAACACGTGCTTTGCAATTCATGTTATGTTTTTTAAAGATTCACGTTTAAGTTTTGAGATTAAAACAACTGACGTCCTTTTTTTTTTTTTTTGTTACTTGTCTGCACCTGCAGGTTTTCCCCAGCCACTTCACCCAGCAGCGCTGCAAAGATCTGTCTGCAGCCGCCTCCGACCTGGACTCGCGTCTCTGCTCCGTCACCTCGGGCGGAGTGGGCGGGGCTCTCGGTTCCAGGTCAGCGTCCCAGGCCCAAAGCAACCCCAACTCAAGTTCCTCCCCGGCCCAGAACTCCCTGGGCGCCGCCGCTGCTACTCTCCAGTCTCTGGGAATCTCCACTGACTTTTGGGACCTGCTCGTCAAGTTGGACAACATGAATGTCAGCCGCAAGGGCAAAGCCTCTATGAAGACAGTGCCTCTCGGGGGAAGCTCGGAGGCCGAAGGGGCGCAGTTCAGCCTGGAGACGTCCCCCCTGGGGCAGCTGATGAACATGCTGTCCCATCCCGTCATCAGACGGAGCTCCCTCCTCACCGAGAAGCTCCTGCGTCTCCTCTCTCTCATATCCATCGCCCTGCCCGACAACAAGGCCACCGAGGTGCCAGCTGGACATCCGACCCCACAGGCTGCCAACCCTGTCGTGCCAACCGGCTCCGGGGCCACTGCCCCCATCACAACGCAGGTCTCCATGTCGGTGGGCACCACCCAGGTCTCAGTGTCTGTCCCGGTGTCCTCCGTCGGGGCAGCGGCCCAGGGAACATCCTCAGGGATAAGTTTAGCAGCCTCCCTGGCTCCTACAACAACAATCTCCATACCTACATCCACTGGAACAATCTCAACAGGTACTTTTTTTAATTAAGTTTCCTCCAAATAGTTATGAATTTGCAGTGTTTGTAGCACTTTCTTTAAAAAAAATTGCACAATTCTTTTGACCAACAGGAAAGCAAAAAGGCACCACTAGCAGTACAGACAGTGACAACAAGATGGCCTCATCTGGACTGACAGAGAAACAGCTTCAGCTCTCTGTGGAGGTATCGAGAAACAGTTTGGTTATTTCTGTCATTTTCTATGACTTCAGTGGATGCTTGTTATAACAGCCATTAACCTTTCCTTTTTTCTTTTCTTTTTTTAGGTGTTGACGTCTCACTCGTGTTCTGAAGAGGGTCTGGAGGATGCAGCAAACATCCTGCTGCAGTTATCAAGAGGAGACGGTTCCACCAGAGATACCGTGCTCAGGTTGCTGCTCAGTGGAGCCAGACATCTGGGATACACTCTGTGCAAACAGATTGGTCAGTCGCGGGCAGTTGCATCATCAACGCCCTTTTCTCATGCTGCTGTTTCATGTAGTTCCTGTAATATTTATCACCGTCTCTGGCTCTCTTAGGCACGTTGTTGGCGGAACTAAGAGAGTACAACCTGGAGCAGCAGAGACGAGCGCAGGCTGACTCTCATTCCCCAGACGGCCCCTCTGAGGATTCGTCGCTCACAGCCAGACTCAAGGGCAAGATGACCAGCAGGTCAGTGGGGGGGGTACTGGTCCACTCATGATCTCGAAAGTGGGAGACACGAAGTGGAATCAGCCAAGTAGCGTAGCGTCGTGTGACGATGTTCTGTTTCGCAAGGTTGCAAATTTTATTATTGCGCTCTCGTCCTGTTGATCGGGGTGGTGCAGGTTCGACGGGGCAGAGAGCGTCGTTATCGTGGCCGCGCAGAAGCGCACGCTGGGCGGCCGCGAGCTGCAGCTCCCGTGCATGAGCTCGCTCACGTCAAAGACGTCGACGCAGAAGTTCTTCCTGCGAGTGCTACAGGTCATCATCCAGCTGCGGGAGGACACGCGACGGGCCAACAAGAAGGCCAAGCAGACCGGGCGAATAGGTACGATGACGGCGCACAGACAGACGCGCGCACGGTTATCGGTCAACATGTCGTTTGCATTCCACCAAGTGCTGACGCCCCCGTTCGTCCCCTCTGCGTGTCCAGGCTCATCCAGTCTGGGCTCAGCCAGCAGCATCCAGGCTGCGGTGCGGCAGTTGGAGGCGGAGGCCGACGCCATCATCCAGATGGTGAGGGAGGGTCAGCGGGCTCGCCGCCTTCAGCAGGGCCCCCTGCCCACCACCTCCTCCGCAGCGGCTGCAGTCGCTGCCGGGTCCTCGGCTCCGGCCCCGCTGGTCGCCACCGGTGCTGCCGACACCGCTGCGCCTGCCACGGTGGGTGCCGGCTGCACTGAGAACACGACGGCTCAAAATCAGTGTGAAATAAGTTCTATGAAAAATGTGATGTTTCCGTTTGTTTTCTTTTGTCCTTGCGTGGCTTCGGGCTTTGTGCAGTCTGAGGCGCAGTCCATGTCCGAGTCCCAGTCAGCCCAGAGAGACGACTCTCCCATGGACGTAGACCAGCCGTCCCCGCTGGACCAGGACCCTGCACCTCTAGGTAGGACCCGGAGAGCAACTATTTGCATTTAGAATTGTAAAGACTCCAATCTGAATTGAATTTTATTTGTCTAGATGAAGAGGGCAATGGCCAGTCAGAGAGCGAGGAGAGACTCCCAGACCTCCCGCTGCTCAGCGAGCAGCTTCTGCTGGATGAACTATGGGATATGCTCGGGGAGTGCCTGAAAGAGCTGGAAGAGTCCCACGATCAGCATGCTGTTCTGGGCAAGTGGACATTTTAACCTGAAAACTGCTGGTAAATTAAATGCTCCACTTTGTGGATGTTCACCTGACATAGATTTTGTTTTTTCCCCATCTCCAGTTCTCCAGCCTGCAGTCGAGGCCTTCTTCCTCGTGCACGCCACCGAACGGGAGAGCAAGCCACCAGTGAGAGACACCCGGGAAAGCCAGCTGTCCCACATCAAAGATGAGCCTCCGCCGCTTTCACCGGCCCCCCTCACTCCTGCCACTCCCTCGTCCCTGGACCCCTTCTTCTCCAGAGAGCCGTCGTCCATGCACATCTCCTCAAACCTGCCCCCGGACACCCAGAAGTTCCTCCGCTTTGCTGGTGAGGCCAGAAATTGAGGAATAGAGGAAACGCTCAACATTTTCTCCCAATGGGTTGTGCGGCATCTAAAATGTCTTACTGTCGCTGCTGTCTCCTAGAAACGCACCGTACGGTGCTGAATCAGATCCTGCGCCAGTCCACCACTCACCTGGCGGACGGACCGTTTGCTGTGCTGGTCGACTACATACGAATCCTGGACTTTGACGTCAAGAGGAAGTGAGGGAGATTATCCGCCTCTAATCTTCAGTGTTTCCTAAACTTTTGCACATTTTTTGCTTACAACTCTCTCTCTATCCTTACAGATACTTCCGCCAGGAGTTGGAGCGGTTGGACGAGGGCCTGAGAAAGGAGGACATGGCCGTGCACGTCAGAAGAGACCACGTGTTTGAGGACTCCTACAGGGAGCTGCATCGCAAGAGCCCAGAGGACATGAAGAACAGGCTGTAAGACCCACACTGTGACTCCCATCAATTACAGTGTAACCCCATAATAGGAAAATCCGTTTGGTCATATTCCACCTCCTCTCCCTTGCAGGTACATTGTGTTTGAAGGGGAGGAGGGCCAGGACGCCGGAGGCCTGCTGAGGGAATGGTACATGATCATCTCCCGGGAGATGTTCAACCCCATGTACGCCCTGTTCCGCACCTCGCCGGGTGACCGGGTCACCTACACCATCAACCCCTCGTCACACTGCAACCCCAACCACCTCAGCTACTTCAAGTTTGTGGGTCGCGTGGTGGCCAAGGCAGTGTACGACAACCGGCTCCTGGAGTGCTACTTCACCCGCAGCTTCTACAAGCACATCCTGGGCAAGAGTGTCAGGTATGTGGATCACTGAAGCCAAGACTTGGTCCCAAATATCTCCCAAATGTTGGAATTTGCACAGATTTTTTCAGAGACCGGATGGTTGGATTAGAAGTGAGTAACCTGAATTTCTTTCTTTTGATTCTTCAAGGTACACGGACATGGAGAGTGAGGATTATCCCTTCTTCCAGGGCTTAGTCTTCTTGTTGGAGAACGACGTGTCTTCCCTGGGCTACGAGCTGACGTTTAGCACAGAGGTTCTTATTTTTTCTCTCATCATATTTTTCGATTGCAACTTTCATTTCATATTTGCATCTATACATTCATTTATAAATTACAAAACTTCTTTGAGAATTGTTCATAGAAAATGGCTGCTCTTGCAGAATAGTTGGCAACCTGACGTAACTACGAATCTGAGACCAAAAAACACAAAAGTATTCAAATGTTGAAACTCCTAAGTTGCCAAAACTGAAGTCTTTGCATCGCGTTGTGTTTGTAGGTCCAGGAGTTTGGGGTGTGTGAAGTGAGAGACCTCAAGCCAAATGGCGCCAATATCCTGGTAACGGAAGAAAACAAGAAAGAGTACGTGCACCTGGTTTGCCAGATGAAGATGACGGGTGAGTTTATTTTTATTCAGTCTTAAATTCCGAATTGGGAAGAGACTGCAGTAGACCTTCAGCAGAAAAAGTTATTACCCCAGAAAAACACTAGAAGGCAGTATTGACCTTTTAAACTGCTGTAAAGCAAATCTCTTGACTTTTAACTATGTGCACTGAAAGAGTTAACAGTGGGATGATTTGAATTGAAAGAATCGGGTCAGTTGAATGCCAACCAATGGTTCCACTCTTGAATACTCTTAAAAGAACAGTGAGTGCTGACTGATTTGTTTCATTTTAGGTGCAATCCGCAAGCAACTCGCAGCCTTCTTGGAAGGGTTCTACGAGATCATTCCCAAGAGACTGATCTCCATCTTCACTGAGCAGGAGCTGGAGCTTCTCATCTCAGGCTTGCCGACCATCGACATTGATGACTTGAAGGCCAACACAGAATATCACAAATACCAGTCCAGCTCCATCCAGGTACGAAGCAGTGAACTGGTGCACTAATGAAAAAAACACAACAGTTTCGACAGTGTTGAAATGTCCTAATCAGTTTTCTTAAGTTGCTTGAAAGTCTGTTGGGGCTGAACATCTGATCAAATCTTCAGTTACCTCATCTGAGCCTGCCTGCCACTTGCTTTTCATATCTTAGATCCAGTGGTTCTGGAGGGCCCTGCGCTCCTTCGACCAGGCCGACCGAGCCAAATTCCTGCAGTTTGTCACTGGCACATCAAAGGTTCCCCTGCAGGGCTTCGCTGCTCTGGAGGGCATGAACGGCATCCAGAAGTTCCAGATCCACCGTGACGATCGCTCCACCGACCGCCTGCCATCTGCTCACACCTGGTAAGCGCTGAAATCCCACGAGCCGCAGGTCCCTATGCGTTGTTGACCGCGAGCGTCTCTGACTCACTGTGTTGTCTCTTTGATTCTCAGCTTTAATCAGTTGGACCTCCCGGCTTACGAGAGCTACGAGAAGCTGCGACACATGCTGCTGTTGGCCATTCAGGAATGTTCAGAGGGTTTCGGATTGGCTTAAACAACATCCTTGCAAAACACACACACAGACGTGCATACAAACACTTGATTTAGATTTGTCTCATGATGCAATCCACGCACGCACACACACACGCACACGCGCACACACACACACACACACACACACACACACACACACACACGATGATACACATTACTGGATAACTTGTTGAATGGCCTAGACTTCCTGGTGTCTTTTCCGTGTAAAATGGATGAAACCAGCGAGTGAAACGGACTGATTGACATTGCATACAACACAGAAAGCCTCATGACGACACAACTGTGTCTCCCTTCCCAATCTAATGGCAAATGCAAGCGTGAATTCAGAGGATAAAACATGGACTAATATAAAGAGACCTTTTCTTCAGTTTGAGTTAGTTTGAGTTCTCTGTACAAAGGTTTGGGAGTTTGTTATGTTTAATCTTTTTTGTTCTCTGGCTGTGTAAAAAGAGAAGAGAATGTTGTTTGAACAGGATGGTTATAAAACGTTTGGGGAAAACAAGGTGGTGGTTTCTTGTTGCAAATTTGTTACCTCACGAGCCTTGATGGTGGGGAACATTTTTACTTGGGGGTATACGAACAACGCCAGAAGTTTTGAGATATTCACAAAAATGCACTTTTCAAAGTTTTGTGGCATTTTTAAGGAAGGATGGTACAAAAATATGAAGAGATAACCTGAAGGAGGAAAAAATAAATAAAAAAAAAGGAAACATTAATTCTAGAGTATTTTTGGCTATTAAATTGCTGACACAGCCTTGAGCCTTTGAATCGAAGTGGAATAACTACATGAATAAATGCATAAAAATGCGTCCATTGTCTCTTTTAACCCTTGCATTTCATTGAAACCAACATTTTCAGGAATCTGTCAATATTTGATGGTTCCCAATACCAATCAAGGAAAATATAAGTGGTAGGTGCCTCAAGGTTAAGTGTCTTCACATGATTATAGATGATGAGGACCATGATAATCACACCTCAGCATTTCTATTATTGCCACTCAGATGTTTATATAAAGGTCCTCTACCTCACACTATGGTTCAGCTTCACCAAGAACATTAGAACTAGACAAACTTGTCAGTGTCAGATCACAGCGCTCTGCAACTGTTCCTCCACTAAAGTACTGTTCAGCTTTTCAGTATCATGCATCAATCAATATTCAGTATCTGGCTGATGTAGCTCGCGCATCCAGAGAGCTCTTGGGCAAACCAAGCTGTATAGGGTTCATTCCTCTGGCTTCTCAAAGGGTTTGGGTTTCTCTCGGCCCTTGCTTTGGACCACTGCGGCCTGTAGGGGGCATCCGAGCTCGAACATTGTGTGTGAATTCTTCCCGAGGGTTGAGTCGTGGACGCCTGCACCTGATGGTTATCTGAAGTCGTGTCGCTTTTCAGCCGAAAGGCTTGTTCCGGTTGCTAAATTGGTTAGGAAAAAATAAATGTAGGTAATTAGTCGTTACGAGAAACATCCAGGAGATCGCAGACAGTTTAATTACTGTCCTAACCACCGCCTCTATTCCATAAGGGCCCGACGCCACAAAAATAAATACTGTCGTTTATACACCACACCTCTCCGAAAATATGAACTTTGAAACTATCTCAATGATACACCGATCCACTTTGACGCGCAGGCAACCAATCGCAGCGAAGCATAAAAAATAATACGAAGAATCGTTTCGTGAGAGATCACGTGTCCCAGGTGCCGCCGTCAAGTTTCACTGCCGCTTCGATCAACAACGCACGTGGCTCGTTGCCCCACGCTGAAAGATCTCGAGCGAACATCTGGCTTTTGACATAAACGTGGACTGCGAAAGTCTCAGTGGCCACTCACACATCTCTTCAACTGCCATGGCGCGTTATTTGACGTTGTCAATCACAAGAAGTGTGGCATTGTGAAGGAACCCTCCTCGACCCATCTGTGCAAGGTGTCAACAGTGCCCCCAGAGCAGAGAGGCATTGCTGCTGGACAAACAGGTATCGCCTACAGCTGAGTCCTGTATCCCGACAACAACACATGAATCACACTTCTTCTTCTTCTTCTTCTTCTGCTCCTCCTTCTTCTTCTCCTCCTCCTACGCCTCCTTCTCCTCAGCTGGTTTGGCCTTCACGCCTTCTCTGATGAGAGAAATTGACCTGGTTTGAACTGAAATCTAGTGTTTGCACGACCAGCACTGATTTGTATTGCGCACCTAAAACTCCCTGAATGATATGATTAGTTAAGCTGTGCTGATTGAAATATTAAATACACAACAAGGGTCTGAATCACACACTGTATTCTTCGTCTATGGCTGACAGATGTTTGTTCACTGAGTCGCCATTGTGAAGCAGCCTCACCTGACAACGCAGGTGCAGTGTGTGTCTCGGCCCAAGTCAAACACAGACACGTCTCTAAACTCAGGTGTAGCCGGTTACTGTACTGCTGGTTGCTGTGATTCCCACGTTTCTTTCCCCCACCTCTCCCACTCTGTCCTTCCTCTTCACGTACCGCTGTGGTGGTGTGCTGAATTTGTTCCACTGACAACACACACACACACACACACACACACAGTGCAAATCGAATCATCACCGGCGCTGCCAGTGTTGTTGCTCCGCTCATTCTGTGAATGCGCCCCCCGCCCCCCCTTGCAGAATACAGAGCATCCGTGTCCGATTGGGTGTGTGTCGAGGCAGGACAAATTGAATTCCGCCGCTTTTGCGCAGGTATGGCAGACCCCCACGGTGAGCCCATGGCTTTGACAACAGCGTCGCCCAGCCAGCGAGACCCCCTGCCAGCCCCTCCCCACCCCGCCCATCCCCACCGCCAATTCTGTTCACTGTTTGCAGAAGCCCGAGCTATTGATTCTCTGTGCATGTGTTGTGGCGTGGGAGCATTGATTTGGTATTTATGAGAGAAAACACTGACTAATTAATGCAGGGACCTTCTCCAGCGAAAGGCTTTTTGCAATGCGTCCCCCGAACCAACCGCTTCTGGGCTGTTGGTGAGATTTTGCTCTGAAGACGACGTGGATGTGAGACTGAGAAGTGCCAAAGTGAGCCGATGAGGTGTGTTGTGTGTCGAGCCTCCCACTGGGTGGAGATCCTGCAAGCCCAGTGACCAAAAAGGAAGCTCGACATGTCTGTAGATTTTAGTTTTACACGAAAACCACTCTAGCCAGTGTGGTTGTTGTTTTAATTTATGCCTACAGGAACTGTCTTGGATTAATGCACATACATGGCTTTCAATACCTCTCCCTGTTTGTCTTGTCCTTGTTTTTTTTTTTTTTTAATGTTAATCACAATACGATAAATAATTCAACCCTGAAATTGCTCGATGGACTGGAAGACAGAGTGAGGTGTCCGATGACCACAGCAGACTCTGAGCGCTGTTGACCGTAAACAGCGTGCGCTGTTTGTTGATAGCAGCGATCCCTCCCCTCGTTATAAACGAACGGCGGAGCCTGAGAGGAAGTGAAGGCCGGTGGAGTTCATTAATAATCACCACTTTGTGCATGAGCCAGAGAGCTCTCGGCATAATATACTTTACCGCTGCTGTCCTGGGTGCCTGCGGGATAAATCACGTTATTACGCAAAAAGGAAAAAAAAATACATAAATGGCTTCTTTTGCACTGAGCCCAAATGGGCTGGTGAACAAAATCGGTTAATTAGAGCGATGGCTTTAATGCGTCTAATTAGCCAAAGAGTTGTTTGCGCTGACAGCCCTCAACCCTTCCTCCCTCCACAATTCATTCGCTCCACTTGAGCGCCGCCGTCATGAGTCTGGCTCCTCCAGAGCCACCAGGAGGGTAAGTAGAGACTCGTATTCATGAGCGGGCCAGCGCCCATACTTAAAGGTCCCATATTATGTGGCAATTTGCCGATTATTAAGGATTGGTATTCTTGGTCATGGACTCCAGCTGAGGAACCTCAGCGAGGGCGTGTGCTCATGACACAAAGGGTTTCTGGAGAGAGATGAGCTGAGATGGTGGTGGAAAAGAAAAGAAAACTTCCATAAGGGTGCAGGCAGAGGGAGCAGTGGTGACCTTGCCCTGCGACCTTCACAACTGCATGCTGACTATAGCGAGCACTTTTGGGAAAGCGGTTGTGCCTCAGTTGGTAGAGCGGGCTACGAATTGATGATCGAAAGGTTGGCGGTTCAAATCCTGCCTCCAACTGGCCACATGTCAGAAGTGTCCATGGGCAAGACACTGAACCCCGAATTGTTCCCAATGGGGGCAGGCAGCACCTTGCATGGCAGCAGTTACCCAATGGTGTGTGAATGTGTGTGTGTGAATGGGTGAATGAGAGGCCATTGTAAAGCGCTTTGGGGTACCGTGAAGGTGCTGGAAAGCGCTATATAAAGTGCCGTCCATTTACCATTCAAGCAGAAGGAGTTCACTGACTGGCTGGACTGAATGTGCACCGTCATCAGGCGTTAGCGAAGGGGCTAAGCCTGATGACTTCGATTGGCGCTTGGGAATAGGGTGAAAATGACACGCCGACAGCTCGTCACAGCGGCTCTTCACGTAGTCACTGTGGCAGGAGGGGAAGAAACATCTTGGCCAAAACCTGTTAACCAGATGCGTTAGCTTTTTTTAAAAAACTTTTTTTTGTATTGAAGTTGCACGATCTCATCATTTCCTGGTGCTAATTCACGGTTGTGGATCTGGACAAGATCGAGGCAGACGCAATCAGCTCCTGATTTGAGGGAAGTGTTGATGGGCCGGGGGAGTGAGGTGTTGTTGGCTGGGTGTCATCACCTCCCTATTAGGCAGCCGTCACCGCTTGGTGTGTGAGTGTGGGTGTGGGTGTTGGGGCTGATAAAGCTGCCGAAACAAGTGCATTCATCCCCGACAGGGGAGCCGCTGGTTCTCGTTCGATGAAAGACCTTTCAGCTTCCATTTTTCTTCTCGGAAAATATATATATATATATTTTTGTGTGTGTGTGTGTTTGTGTGTGTGCGTGCACAGCAGACAAAGGTGGACTCAGGTGGGCGCACGCCGCCCGGCCTTGTGCCGCCGCCACCGCCGCCGTTCAGCACCCCAGACCCAAATCAGGAGCGACAGTCCTGTCCACTGTAAAGGTCGCAGTCTTCATTACTCGCAATGTGGTTGACCTCCGTCGACCACATCACACGTGAAGCCTATACCCCCCCCCGCTCCCCCTCCATCCCCCACCCCGACCACCCCCACCTTATTGTTTCTAATAGAACTGCTCCCCAGGTTGGAGGAATGACTCACAGAGGCAAAATGTGAATCTGCCGGGTGATGCGGGTCCAGCGCAGCGATGCCTGATGAGGCCCAGTCGAGGGTCGTCTTCTATTCTTGGAGGAAGTAAACAAGAGAAAAGCATCATGAACAGATCGGATTCCACACTGATTTGATAATCAAAGATAACAGTTTGAGCCTGACTAGTTGGATGACTTCTGCCGTCGAACCAACCGCAGGGTTTTTCCGGGGGAGTTTCTTTTCTTTCTTTTTTTTACGTGTTGCGCTTTAATATTTCAGCATATCTCTACAACCACAGAGGAAGAAGATCAGCAGCATGCAGAAGCTACTATGACAGTTAGCGGAACAGACGTTAACACAGTTTATCAGTCGCAAATCTGATTGGTCCGCTCGCGTGTGGTCGACGGGTGGTCGGCCCAATCACCCTTCAGGTTTCGTCGCCCCTTTCCAATCGACTTTCATGGGATCTTTTACAGATGTAATACGTAATTTTGATACAGTTTTCCATCTGGCAAGTCAATATCGAAGACACACGAATTGAAGATACACAACTCCGCTGCGTTTCTCTGATAAACCATTTTCCCCCCTAATAATCCTCTGAGGACAGCAGGTTCTATTTTTTTCCATCGGGGCTCTAACTATTGGCATGTGGCGGATTGACATGCAGTCGACATTCCTCACCACCAGACGCGTTGTGGCGAGCTGCAGCTCTGGTCACGTCTGGCAGCCCGGCCACTCGCAGCACGGCCGTAAACTGAATCAGACTCATTTCCCTTCAATTAGCCAGTGATTAATGCCGGGTCGGAGACGCCTGGCTGACCTTCTGGCCACCTAATGACTTTTAGCCGGATCAATGGTTCTCTCTCTTGCAGCAGCAGAGGCAGCAGCTGGAGGAGTGTTTTGTGAGTGGACTGACGACTGATGGAGCCGCTCAGAGAAAAGAGTCGTTGAAGCTTTCTGTGATTCTGAACAATGGATTGATCTCCTACACACGTTTCTTGTCGCGCACATAACCACCCGTCTCCAGGAAAAGCCTGTCGAGCGTCTGTGAAAACCTCTCTGGTGGAATACGGAGGTGACAAAGTGTCTGTCTGTGTAACACGAGCGGAACATCGTCGGAATTCAAATGGCGTTGCGGATATTTTGACAGAGACCATTAACATTTCACTGGTTCTTGTTATCTCTTGTTTTATTCACAGCCTATTACCGGAATTGCCACTTAACCTCGCGCAGCGGCTGGATGGCTTCGATTCCAGCAGTGAAAACCCAGGCCGTCCAGCTGTTCCCAACCTTCCGGAAGAAATGGGGACTTAAAACAGCAGACCAGTCAGCTTACTTAGAATTTCGACAACAACAACAAAAGGATGAAAATCAGGAAAAAAAACGCTGCTAGCAAGTGTGCAGAAGCCCTAAAAACAATAGCAGCAGTTGTAGCAGAACTGGACGGCATCTTCACGTCGAAACAAGATCAAACAGTGGTCGTCTCTCCGTCCATCACAATGAAGTAGGCCAGTCCCAGTTTTACTGCTAGCTTAGGCCATTCACTCCACCTGGCGTGGCGTTGTATTGATGCTGTTCCTTTCCCAATCTTTTACTTTGAAAGTACTACCCAGAATCCAGCACCTCAACTCTCAATCACTTCCTGTTTCTCTTCTTCACCTTCTTCTGGGGTTTCCAGTTTACAGATATTGTTTTTTTCTCATAACTTTCTTTGGTGAGAGTTCAGATTGTGAGTGTTGATTGTTTCTTTTCAACGTTCTTTTTTCCCCTTTTGCTTTGTCTGTGTCCTCTTGTGACCATAAACACTTTTGTTCTTTCTTTCGTTCTTCTTCTATTTTTTTTTTTTTTTTGAAGCTCCAGCGGTTCTTTGAGGACATGACAACACTGACAGTTCCTTTTTTCCCACCTGACACCTGCCTGTGCGTGCAGGGTTCATGCGTCCGCCTCCTCCGTCTTGTGTCTGCTCTGCACTCTGCCTCAATACTTTCCTGGCTTTTTTTTCTCAAGCTGCACAGCCACTCTGCAGCCATTTACTATATTGCCTCCACTCTCTCGCGTTTTACGCTGATGGAATTGTCTCCCTCTCTGTGTTCTGCTGACCGCGTCTGTTTTTGTCTTTGCTGCAAGTCCGGACTCTAAGTTGCTCATTCACGGCTCTCCCTCTTTTCCCTCCCTCCCTCCATCTCTCCTCTCCCCCGTCTCCTCTCGGATTCCTCGTATATCACTCCGTCTCTGCTCTGCCAGCGTGTGGCGGCCGACTTGCTTACAGTTAGAGCCCGAGGAGTGCCGAGCGGAGAGCTCTGTGCTTTTCCAAGGGCAAGTGGGAAGTCGCTCACAGATGAACGCTTCCCGGCCAGGAGGTGATGCATGAAGGAGTGACAGCGGAGGTGAACGTCTCCTCGTCTCTTTTTATTCTGTAGAGGTCAGGGAGGGGGTGAAACGCTCTGCAGTTTTTGGGCGTTAAGTTGAGAAACTCCCACTGAACAATCCGTCAGGGGAGAGATGCTATGTTTGCTGGTTGTCTGAGTGAAACGGCTGGCGAGGCCACTCTCAAGTGTCTTCAAGTCTCTGTACTTTCAATTTGGTTCCGAACAGAAGATGCGGGGTAGAAAAACGTCCACTTCGCTTTTCCGCAACATTGCATTGCAAAGCTTTGGCGAGCTCCGACAGGAGGCCGTTCCAGCCCCGCTCTCCATCTTGTAAATTAAAGTCGGAGCTGGGAGTTGGCAGGCGGCGCAGAGTCGGTTGCTGAGAAATCAGGCGCTTCTTCGGAACCTGAAGAGAAGACAAAGTTGTTTGTTGGATTAGTAGTTGAGTGCACGCAGACAGGAAATAACAAAGCGGCACTCATAAAAGCCCTTCAATGGTGTTGATGGAAGGTGATTGGCGAAACTTATGTTGTGAGGTTGTGCCTTGAGTGGCCAATGGCCTGAATTATCTTGACTGAAAGAGTTTCTTTTAATTTAAGTTTTACACTGAGCTCATTCAAATCCTTTAGTTTTTTTCCTTTAGTCTAATTTTTCTATCTCCTTTGATCCCTGGTGGGTCAAAACTACGACCTGACTGAGAGAGAAATGTTTCAGCTCTTCTCCTCCGCCGTCCAGTTCTCACCCTGGACCCTCAGCCTTCCTCCAGCCAGACGTTCATCCTCGGTTCTCCACGGCCTTCCACCAGCAGCCTCATCCATCACCGTTCCTGAGCTGTCTGGCTCCACGGCACCTTTTGTCCGGATTCCTGGCACGGCGGCGGTCATCGGCGGGCAGATGGGCACGCCGGCACCGCCGTGCTGGAGAGTCGCCAAGAAGAAAAAAAAGGACAAGAGCCAGTCACCAGGAAGCAGGTTTTCATGGCTGGACGTGCTGCTGCTGACCCAATTACTTGAATTGTCCTGTGTGCTTTATTTTTAGACGTGTGGAAGGAGTGAAGACGCTGCACATTCTAGTGCGTTGTTTTTTTTTTCTCCCTCTCTCTTTATTACTCTCTTTCCTCACACTCACTCAACATTTTACTTCCTGTCAGATTAGATTTCACCTGAGAGCCAGTGTTTGGAAGTGACTCATAGCTCAAGATGGAAATAATGCGGCAAAATAACACATTACAGGTCTTTATTTTGTCCTTGGGATGTACTTGTAGTTGCGGTAGTTTTGTATGTGGTTTGACCGGTGCGTTGATGTTGTATGTCCTCATGGTTCTTTGGATGAGTTCAGTCACCCCTCTGATGTACGGTAGTGTCACCACCACCATGTCCTCAATTTGGTTTGTGGGTTTGTTTTTCCTCTTCTGTTCGGTTTCCTTCCTCTTGGCTGGTTTTGCCCATTGTGGATATTGACATGTCTTCAGTGCGTCCTGTATATGTTTCTCCTCCAATGCTCTGGCCTCCGGGGTTGTTATTATTGTTGTGGGGTGTTCTGAAACACACCACCCATCTCCCCCCTTTTACTATCATGACCTCATGTGCAATATTTATGCACCCATATGAAATCAAACTTTTTTTCTTTTTTTTTTTTTTTAGCTCTTAATCAATTATTGCCTTTTCCTGACCCACCTGTCGAATTTGACAAGTTGGCCACGCCTCCATAACATTAGCAGATAAAGACGAGTCACACACGCCACCAAGTGACGTTTCTGAGGAAGGCGGAAGCTCCGCCAAAACATGTCAAGGACGGACAGAAGAAAGACAAACCTATGAAAACTGAAGACGTAATGAACACTAATCGAACTAACACATCACAGATTTACCTAAACCCAAAGCTCGGTGCGCCGGCCGACACATGACAACCAAACCCTTCATATTCAGCCAGCAATGACACATCAGCCGAGGTCCTTTTAATATCGACTGAAGCAGGAAGCCACTGCTGTGAGCTGCCCTTTAAAACCATAGAAGAAGAGACCATTGGCTGAGCTGCACAATATTGGCTGTTATTCAAAAAAAAAAAAAAAAAAAGACTAGAAGATGTTTTAGTGTTAAAGGCCTTTCTAGGTTGAAAAGATGTTTCTGCTGCAGAGTTGAACCAGTTGCACTGTTTCTGAAAACGCAACCGCCCTTTTTTAGGGGAAAAAAAGAAAAATGTTTTTCTTTAAGAGAACCTGTGTAATCTGTAATCTGTATTCCACACAGATCGCTGTGTCACAGCGACGCTGATGTTCAGCAGGAATCCTCCTCAAACTGTTAAATACTTTGTTGGTCGAGAGGATACAGACTCTCGCTGATACGGATCAAACACTGTTTGCAGCGGAGATTAATGTGGCTGTCGATTGTTTCTGCAGGTGTTTTTGCTGCTGAGCCACGTGACAGACCGAAGTAGAACTGAGCACCTGCAGCACCTTCCAAGGGACCTGATTGGTCCTCTGGCTTAAGGTTCAGCCAAACGTCCCCTTCACGGCGACAAGGTCACTGTTTCGATTCCTCAGCCTGGGTCTTTTCGGCGTGCGTGTTTGCATCTGCTCCCTGTGGGTTCACGCCAGGTGCTCCACCCTGATTCAGCAGTGACAAAAAATGGATGCATGCAGGAAAATTCGAGACTGAACGAAAATAGTTTGCCAATTTTTCCGATACCGACAGGTGCACATTACCCTCCAGGCTGCAACAACACCTGGAAATAGACAGAACGCTGCATGCTATTTTGGGTTTTGCTATTGTTGTTATTACATTATTATTACACATCCGATGAAATGAAATGTTTGCGACACAAATTGAAAACAACCCAGACGCGGCGACTTAACTGGAAACATCTGTAGATGGCTATCATCGTCGTGGCTTCACTCACAGCCGCCTGCGCGCTGACATTTATCTAGTTGCAACAGCAAACACAGCCAGACAAGCAGCCCTGGATTAGCTCGTCCTTTATTACCCCGAGCTCGACGCGTCCCCCGCCGCCCCCTTCCTCGCCCCCAGCCCCAGATAAGGGGCTGCAATAATTCCCAACACATTTGTTTTCACAGGAGTTACGCAACATCATCGCAGGCGTGCCTTTGATTGCGCTATAATGAGCAGAAGCCCGGTCGCCGTCTCGGCTAGCGAATAAATTAAGCGAGCTTATGAAAGTTCAGCACCCGCTGGAGCATTGAGCTTATTAATGCAAGGCTTCCCGGACTGGTGCAGGAGGAGGGAGGAAGGAAGGGAGGACAGGGTGCAAAAGGGGCATAGGTGATGTACAGTGTGCTAATAGGCATTCCACATTATTATGCTTACATTTTTAGATAAGAGGAAAAAGGGTGAACTTAGTCAGAATTTTGCCAACGGAGGAGCGAGGAGGCAGTAGATAGAGGACAGGAAGGTGGTGGTGGGGGTGTACAATAGAGGAATGGCCTCTGAGAGTGAGGTGAGAGGGAGGAGGCGGAGGAGGCAGGCAAAGAAGAAGAGGGGTGATGTCACCTCTAGCAGGCAGCCAATGAGAGTCAGGGAGGCATGGAGAGGGGGAGAGAGTGAGAGAGCGCGCGGCCGGAGGAGGGTGCGTGTGTGTGTGTGTGTTTCTTCTCTCTCTATCACTGCAGCATCAGCACGGAGACGAGGGGTCCACAATCAATTTCACAGAGAAGAGAAAAAGAGAAGATAGATAAGGAGGAGAGCAGCGAAGAGCAACAGCAGCAGCAGCAGCAGCAGCAGAAGAAGAGGAGGAGCGGCACTGCTGAGGTAAGGGCACGTCGTCTTCTTGGGGACCAGGACGCGGCCGTTTGTTGCTTTACGGGCGGATTAATTAGGCAGCGAGGCTCCGGTCAGGTGGCTTCCTGTGGAATCACACCTTGGCTGCATCCATCCTCTGGAAAGATGGCCGAGGGGGTTTCAGCGCCGTGGCAGCTCAGCCAGGAGCATTTACACACGCTGGAACCTGAACTGGAACTGTGACGTTGAAGCCTTCAAAGCCAGAAAATTAGTTTTATTAGCTGGAACCTTTTGTTTGTTCTGCATGGTTGGATTGCACGATGCAGTGAAATTGCTGCTTGTGATAATCTGACAAAATACAAACGAATGTTTGGCCCCGTCCTCGAGAACCTGTTGGTGCAGAGTATTTACCTCTTTGATCACCTAACGCGCTGCATGCAACAGGGTCTCCTTGAATATTAATAATCCCAATGACGCACAGATGAGCCCTTTAGTTGCCCCGCAAGCTTTGAACAGCTTCCTGATCAGATCAGAATATTTTTCTGATTTTTAATGCGTCTCGAGTTGTGGATTTCTTCCCTTTGTGCAATTTTCAGTGCCTTGATAAATGAGCAGACTTTAAATGTGGCTTTTCAAGAATGGCCGTTTAGATTTCCAAGTGTTGCAATTAAATGCATCTCTCAAGATTATGTTTCACATTCGCTCAAGCTGTGTGAGTATTCAAAGTGCACTTTAAACCCCAATGAGCTGCCCCTCAAAAAGAGCCGTGCTGTCTATACAGTCTTGAAATCCCGGCCCATGTTTCATTTCTCCCTGCACATTTGAGGCACATTCCCGGCTTCTCCTCTCTGCCCCGCTGCCTTATTATGAATATGCACGCTCCCCTCCCCCAAGTTAAAAGCCGCGTAAGCTCAATGTTAACGGCTGCCTGCAAACGTGCCGCTGCGCGGCAGGGATGGAACTGAGCCGGGAGCCGCCGCCGACAATTTTCTAGTCTGGCAGTTCTTATCTCCCGCAGCTGCTCCGGCTTCACAGCCCGGCCGAGCTGATTTACCAGAGGAAGACCTCAGGAGAGGAAGCTGGGTGACGCGGCGGGGAGTAAAATGGGAAGAGCAGGGAGAAGGAGAGAGAGAGAGAGGGAGAGAGAGGGAGAGAGAAGCGTGGAGGTATCAACAGGAGACGGGGCGTGGGAGAGACGTCTGCGCAGGAGGAGGAGGTGCTGGTTGGAGGGGGGTGGGGGGGGGGCACAAATAAGGGTGGGGCAGCGCTGGCAGCGGCAGGCTGTGGAGGTGTGCCCACCAGGGGGAGGCGCTCACCTGGCTGCACGCCACCCGGCTGCTGCCTACGGTTGGCCGTCTCCTCTCCGTCGTGTGCGCAGCCTGGCGACGCTGGCTGGAAGAGAGACGACGGTGGCGGAATAATAATAATAATAATAATAATAATGATTCATGGTGGGAGCTGCAGGAGCCGCTGCAGGAGCTTTTGTTCTTGTTCCGCAGCGTCAAGATGGTCCGGCCCCCTCTGATTGCCTGCGGGTGGCTTGCGTGTGCATGTCGTCCCCCAGTTTGCCCGCAACCCTCCCCATGCTTTGCCGTTGGAGGTGTGGCGGACCTGGCCCCTCCCTCCCCTCCCCCACCGCCCCCACCACCACCACCTCCATCTCCCCCTCCCTCCCCCCTCCATGTTGCGCCGGTCGCCTGCAGTTCGTCCCAGACCGTAGGCGAGTCGCAGGCAGGCAGGCGCCGGCCGCGCCTCGCAGTGGCGACTGCTCGCCATCTGCACGACACCTGTAAACACGCTGCACTGCACATTCACACCTCATATCAAGCAGCTTCCACTGAGGGAGGGAGGGTGGGAGGGAGGGGGGGGGGTGAAGTGAGTCAATGGGATTTTTTTATGCATGTATGCGTGTATGTATGCAGCCGTGTGTGTGTGTGAGAGTGAGTGTGAGTGTGTGCACATCCTCTCTGTTGGCGGTAAAACCTCCAGGGAGCCTCTGCTGGTCACATTATCATGCGATTTAATGCAGCCGGCAGCTGCAGCCACGTCTCTGGAACTGCTGCTGTGACATGGATCTAGTTGCTGGCTTGATGTGAAGTGTGTGTGTATGTATATGTGTTGTGTATTTTTATTGAAGCATCTATTAACGTCTGGCAAAGGGACTACCGATGGAAACTAGCCCTCCGCTAACTCGGGTATATTTACTTTCGCAAGGAAATGTTGATTAATATGCTTGGTCCCTTTTTAAAAATAAAGAAATTGAAACTGGAATGTATATAAATATATATATGTATATTTACACAATTAGCCTCGCTACAGTGTGGTGCATAATGAAACCCCTCCTCTGACGTAGGCTGCTTAATTGAGCTGCTCCATCAAGAGAGATGAATGGAACGAAGGATTTATGATGCAAGGAAAGAGGGACAGAGAGCCCCGATGGGATCCGTGATGAAATGAGGAGGTGGAGAGAGGAGTGGTGGGTAGGGGCGGAGGGACAGAGGAGGCCATCCCGGGGGGACGACAATCACAAAGAGGAGAAGCAGAAGATGGTGGACTTCCTACTTGAGAGGCAACGCATCCTTTCCAGGGGAGGTGGAGATGAGTGTGGGCGAGCTGTAAAGGGAGGGATCAGCCAGGATAGAGAGAGAGGGGTGGGGTGGGGTGGGGTCACGTGGGAGGAAAGGCCGTGGCGGGAGGAAGCGCGGACATGAGAGGCGAGAAGATTAACAAGGGGGGGATTTCAAAAACGCCCATTTTTCACGACTCCAAAATCCGATTGTGTTGGCGAGAGAGATGAGAGAGAGAGAGAGAGGGAGAGAGAGAGAGAGAGCGGCTCTGCAGTGCGTGACGCGGCGCTGCTGTTGCCGCCGTGTTAAAACGCAGCAGTGGATGATGGTGATGATGGAGATGGAGATGGAGATGGTGATGATGATGATGATGATGATGTGAAGGGAAAGGAGAGAAGGAAAAAAAAAATAAAACTGGCTCTTTTCCAAATGCCTTTTGGTCCTGCATTGGAAGTGGGAGAGCTACTGTTGTGTGGGAGGAGGAGGAGGACGAAGATGAGGAAGAGGAGGAGTGATCCGCTCTCAGTACGCCGGTGGAGGGAGGAACTCCAGCCGTGCAGCGCCGACCCCAGCAACCTGTCGGAGCCTCGGGGCGCCGTCGCCCGGCATCCTGCTCAGAGAGCCCAGAAATGCCAGCCAGCGCGCGAGCACACTTGAACACATCTGCAACCTCCAACTTCCGCAACACACACACACGCACGCACGCACGCACACACACACACACACACGCACGCAGAGGCGAAGAAACTCAACAAACGTGCACACGCATCCCCCTGTTGCAAGGCTGCAAATTAGAGATTCTCCAGCGTTGCCTGATTACTTCAGCGTCTGCTGGTGATCAAAGGCTGCAGCCGTCCGCAGCTTGCAGGGGATTCAGCCAATGAACCGGCGGCGAGGTAAAATGAGGGTGAAGAGAGAGAGAGAGAGAGAGAGAGAGAGAGAGAGAGAGAGAGAGAGAGAGAGAGAGAGAGAGAGAGAGAGAGAGAGAGAGCGAGCGTCGTCTCCGAGACTGAAGTGTCAACAATCACTGTTTCATGTCTGCCTCCCTTTCTTGTGTGGTTCTTTGGTTCTTTGGTTCTTTTTTAACCCTCCTCTGAGGACACTTGTTGTTCTGCGTCATGAAGACTCACTGCCGCACATCCAAGGGCTCCGCCAGGGAGCTTCCGCCCCCGCCTCTCCCCCTCCAAACCCCAGCCTCCCCCTGTGGAATCCCCCCGGCTCCGCTCGGGTGTGTCGCGTGCCATTGCAGGAGCGCCGCCGACACGGAGAGTCAAACCGCAAAAACCGAAATCCCCCTCCTCCTCTCCTTCTCCTCTTTCTCCCTTCTTCCCCTCTTCTCCTCCTCGCGTCCCTCTAATGCACACAAACATGGAAGCATGGCAGCGCGCTGGCTGTTTGATTTGTCTTGTGCAGATGGGAGTCGGCCCGCTGGGTGTCAAGAGGGGTGGGACGGTTGTAGACACGCTGTCAGGCTTTTTGGAGAGGAATACATTGTGGTGATTTAAGGGGGAGCTCAGGGGTCAGATGGATTGACAGCCGAGCCGGGGGGGGCAGAGGGGAATGATTATGGAGAGTTGAGGGGGGGAGGAGGAGGAGGAGGAGGAAGAGGAGAAAAAGGAGGAGGAGGAGGAGGAGAAACTTAATGTGGCAGTCCGGTGGAGCAGCTTCACATGATTGACGTATTAAAAAATATCTCCAGAAAGCAGCATATTGAGCTCTTTGTTGCAAAATCTTTAGCCATCCATCCATCCATCCATCCTTCCTTCATCCATCCATCCATCCATCCATCCATCCAGCCATCCATCCATCCATCCATCCATCCATCCATTCATCCATCCATCCATCCATCCATCCATCCATCCATCCATCCATTCATCCATTCATCCATCCATCCATCCTTCCATCCATCCATCCATCCATCCATTCATCCATCCATCCATCCATCCATCCATCCTTCCATCCATCCTTCTATCCATCCATCCATCCATCCATCCTTCCATCCATCCATCCATCCATCCTTCCATCCAACCATCCATCCATCCATCCTTCCTTCCTTCCTTCCTTCCTTCCATCCATCCATCCATCCATCCATCCATTCATCCATCCATCCTTCCTTCCAACCATCCATCCATCCTGAGTCAAATCTAGTCTAAGCTGCAGAGGGGAGACATGCAAACTCTACACGGTAGGAATCAAACCCACAACCTTCTTGCTGCAAGGTTTTAGCCTCCTGCTAAAAAAAAATACAAAAATTAAAATTACCTGCTGCCTGTTTGGAAGGGAACAAAAAAAGGGTGGAGCCATTGCCTGGCTGTGGGTGTGGTCACTGACACCAGGGATGGGGAAGGTATCAGAGCCCTTTGTGATGTCATGCCTTTTGAGAAAACGTTGCTACCAAAAGAGGTCAAGCATGGCCGTTTCTCATTCCTGTGCAGTTCACTGGCAAGCTGGAGACACTACCTGTGTTTCCATTACCCCCAGAACTGCGCAAAAGCCTAAATATCGCGATAAAAAAACGGTAATGTAAACGCAGAAACTTCGAAAAACCTCCCAAATATTACTAAAAGGTTTATCCGCTCTCGTGAGGTGGTTTTTCAGACGTATCAATATAGAGCAATATCGCAAAATGGAAACACTTTTTTTGCATTTACACGTCACTGGACGTGACATACGTGGTCATGTGACCAGTTCACTTCAAGTGAAAATGGCGCGTTATGTTTGGACAAAGGAGGAAATTCAATTTTTTTTTCATCAAAGAGTCATCAAAGAGAAAAATATAACAACCATTCTTGACAGCAAACAAACATAAACAAACAAAAGCAAACGTAACGTATCAGATGCTGCAACGAATTACGTTCCGAGAGAATTCTCCTCATTCTCTCGGGACAAAATTTTTTCGAGAATTACGACTTATGCGCTGGAAACACATGCAAATCGCAATTGTACTTTTTCTAAATTTTAGAAATATCGCTTTTATTTTGCGAATAACTGTGATGGAAACGCAGCTACAGTTATAAAAGCAGCTTTAAAGGTGGAAAAGGGGGGGGGGGATTCAGGGCGGCAGCAAGATAAAGTCAGTTGTCCAAGCCACACTGGTCCGTCACGGAGATAATCTTTTCGTTTCGTCCTGTCTGGCTGCGGTGGACGAAGACGTCCTCAAAATAATGACCTCCGAGTTCTGGCACGGGCTTTCGGGAGGGAGGCGCTCCCAGACGGGGACACATAAATCCGAACCCAGCGACACGATCGGACCAGCGATGGAGACGCGGCCAAAAATGGAGGCGTCATGCATGGGAATGGATTTAATTTGGTGGAGTGAATTACCCAGTCACAGCTTTCAGAAGAGACGGTGGGCCGAGCTGGTGCCGGGACTGTAGTATTCCCACTGGGGAAGCAGATATTGGATGGCGAAGTGACACAACTTGAACCCCCATGAATAAGTCAGGAGAGAGGTGGAGCAGCGCTGAGCCCACGGTGGAAACAGAGCGGCCAAGATATGAAAAGAAAAATGAAAAGAAAAGAAGATATTACTGAACAATTGAAATCATGAGTGCATTTATTGTGTGGTTTCTTCAGTGGCCAGTTGTGAAGATGCACACAGGCTGAATATAGATGATCAGACAAATGGCCCCCCGTTGATGACCTTCCTTGTCTTTATTCGATGCTCCCCACCAAAGGAAGCCTCTGTCTTTGGGAGAGAAAAAAAATTGCCAAATTCCCCTTCACATCAGCCCATCTGCTCCTCACTCAACCCCATAAAGAGGCAGTATTGTCTGCATCGCTGGCTATAATTGGAGACTAAATTGACCCTTTGTCCAGGCCAGTGCGCTTGAAATATTTTACAGATTTCCAGAGGCCCTCCCTCGCGCGTTAATGTCGCATCGAGAAGTTAAACTTCAACCGCCAGCTCGTCGCCTCTCTGTTTGTTCAGGGGAGACAAGTAGGTAAGAAGGCTGTTGTTTCTTTAATTTGCTCCCGCGTTTGAAAGTTACTTCAAACCGACGGGACTTTTATCAGATCAAACGGGGGAACGGGAAAAAACGCAACAGTTCCTGCTGTCATTTTTACACCCCCATCCCACTTGTTTTTTTCTTCATTCGCCTCTCGTTGCCGTCACACTTGCAGCGTAGGGGAAGATTTCTATTATTTATTCTACCCCTCCCCGCCTCATTCTTTTTTTGTCTTAGCAGCTGGGACCATATTGTGATATGTGCACTTTGGGGAATTCTGCCATCTTGGCTTTGATTACATTGTACAGTCTGTTTATTTGAGGTGGGGGTGGCAACAGCGTTGGTTTACTAATTTTATTGATTTTCTTGCCGGGAGACCAGCTGCAGTATTAACCGGGTGGTGGGATGGTGGACGGGGGGGGCATCTCACCCACTGTTGCTTTCACTTGTCACAAAAATCAAAGCGTAGAGGTCCTGGTTCATCGCTAGTGTCACTGTTCTCTGTCTCTGCTCTGCTCTTCTTTTTTGACCAATGATTTGCAAACAGCGCTCCACCCGTTCAAGCTGAACGGGCCTAAATGTGAACCGCTGATGTCTGGGCTGCGAGACTGAGTTCTCTGCATTAGTGACAATGTGACTGAGATGTATCCAGTCATGCTTTTGTTCTATTTGCTCTTTTCAGAGGATACATTTGAAAACCATTTCAATACCATTGTAATTCTTTCTTACTATTGATAGAACCGCTCCAGATGGTCTCTGTATTTTTCTTTCTCTCTGAGTACAATTTAGCAGAAATCAGAAATCAAGAAAATAAGTCCAGAGACTTATTGTTACTTATTGCGGTATTGTTATTGTTCTTCTGTTCATTCTTTGGATAGCTTCACGTCGTCATCACCCAAAGAATTTTACAGTATTGTTTTTCTCTGTGATCCTCATCACTGGATCTTGATAACAAAACAACGTTGGGTATAGTTTTTATCCTTCAAATTTACCGACTTGTAACCTGGTAGTGGCACAGTGCCCCCGGCTGGTTGAAAACAGTACTTTAAGACTTTGGTTGCCTGCCCAGCACCCTACCCAGAGCCTCCCCTCCTACAGTAACGCCTTCACCACTCTCCTTGCGGCATCTGTCTGTTGGCTACCGTGAACATATGGAGACTGATGAGCCAATCATCTTCTCATAGCCAGGCGAGAGGTGTTGACGCTGGCGTCTGGTGTGTTTTCGAGGAAGTGAGGCGTGTTCCCAGGCGGGAGCGTTCAGGAGTTCTTTTGCCCTCTAAAATGATTGTGAAAACTACACATTGTTGTTCTCAGAAGCTTTGTGGTTGCTTTTATCTGTTTCAGACTTTGCACACAGCTAATCATAAATCATACCTAACCTAAGAAGAGTCCATCTGTCTATCAATCCATCCGTCATGGATCCATCCATCCATCCATCCATCCATGCCACCAGTGAGAAGAGCAGTAATGAATATCTGGAACAGTGTGCTGCCTCACATCCAGCCGTTTATCACGTGTAAAACACAGTTTGATCACATCCATAAAGCTCCGTAGAAGGTTTATTATTATTTATTGCAGCCTCCGTCTCCACTGGAGCGTATTGATTCGCTTCCTTCTGGGTCGTCCACACTCTGCACCTACACTTCATTTGAATTATCCCTAATCGAAAGAGACGTGGCGAAAACCCGAGTGTCGATATGCGCCTCAGCAGACGCGTGAACGCGCCGGAGTAGCGGCTGAAGCAGCCAAACATTCGCTCGACGTTCTTCTTCTTCTTTTCTTCGCTCCTCTGGTTGTCTCGCCGATGTCGTGGTAAAAATGTTTCTTTCTCCCGGGCGCTTTATCTGCTGCGTCAGCCGTGATACATTCATTAGGGTTGGATTACTGGGAGTGGGAGGAGATCAAGTTCGGAGTGGGTTGTAATCCCCATACACTGGCCTAATTTAATCTCACCTACTGTGCCATCCTATTACACACTACCGCCCACCACATGTGTGCAGGCGCTGGTGGTGAGGGGGGTGGTTGAGGAGGGTAGGAGGGGGTGTGGCGAGGTTGAAGCAGGGTTAACGAAGAGGAAGAAATGTAGGAGAAGGAGCTGTGGGGTGATTGAGGGAAGAGGGGTTGGAGCTCGGAGACAGGAACAGGAAATGTCAAGTAGTGACGAGGCGTCAGAGACAGAGATGGTGGTCGTGGGCAGACAGCAGCAGACAGCAGCAGACAGCCGGACCACCAGGACTGCCGGGGAACCTCCTCGTTGAAAATGTCTGCCAGGACATTGTTTTCAGTGTTACCTACCAATCGGTGCCTCTGTCCTGTCGATGACTTCCACAGAAATGAGAAACTACTTCTTTTTTTGTGGAAAGTGTTCGCTCAGAAAGCCAGTTGTCGAAAAACTGCCCTTTATGATGTCACAAAGGTCAACTAGACAGGCCTCTAAGTCTAACGAACTTTCATTCCGCCCTCTTGTTTTTTCCCCCCGACTTTGGATCTTCCACATCTTAGCAAGAAGATCAAAGGTAAAAATGTTTTACCAGAAGGCTGTAAACAGAAGGCTAAATATGATGTTTAGGGAGCTCTGCAGAGGTGTTTTCTTAGACAATCGGTCCAAGATGAAAAAGATGAAAAACATATTTTTGAAAATGATTCCTGATTTGTTGCCTCTAAATAATTTCAATGTCAAATTTAATTTGAAAAACATTTATTTAAAAAATGCGCCGAATTAATCACTTGACCTTTTCGAACGTGAGGTCCGACTAATGAGACCCTTTGGAGAGACACCCAGCTGTGACCCTCTTAAAGTACGTGTAGCGTTGGGTCTCCGTTGCCTCACCTTCTGCGAGCCTTCAGGAGGCTTCAGGCGGCCGCGTTGCTTTAAAATAGCGAGAAATTCAAAGGTTCTTGCAGACGTTTGATGGATGTGACGGAAATCTGGGTACTTACTCCATATTCTTTTCAGTTTTTCTCTTTCAGCTTCTCTTTGCCTCTCGTGCCCGACGCGGCTCGTTACCTCCGTGCGACTTGGTGGTTAAAACAAAACTGTGCCATCCTCGCGCGCGCTGTCTGAGGTAAATCTGTGCTTGTTAGCGCCCTTCAAACACAGATTCTGTTCTCTTAAAGTCTGGCCGGCTGGCACTCGGGCTGCCGCTCTCTGAGTCGTCCCCGGGTAATTGCGCGTGGGGCGATGTGGCGCAACGCACGCCTCCTGTAAGCAGGAATAATGGTGGCGCGTTTAGTCATAAAACCGTGTGTTTACATCAGCCGCGATTGCATCTGTGTGGCCAGTGCGTGGGGCACTTTTATGTTGCATTAGTTTTATTTATTTTTTTTTTTTGGCGAACATTTTATTTAATCCCGTGCTGGAAGACTGCGAGCGGAGTGATGAGGCAGCTCAGCGAGAAGGAGACGGAGGGGCGAGGCTCCTTGTTAATGCGTGTCAGAGATAAAAGGCCTCCACGGTTCCCATGAGGAAACACAGGAGCAACAAGGAGGAAAAATAGATTTATTCAGGGGTACAGATGTCACATCGGGTGGGGGGGGGTGAAGGAGGGAGATAAAGGGGGAGAAGACGAAGGGCAGAAAACGGAGCTTGTGGAGATAAAGAGAGACGACGAAGAGGAGAAGGGACACAGGGCCCAGAAATGTTTTAACGAGCTTAACGAGGTAATTAGGAGCGAAGACCTCATCCTCCAGGACCCCGGCACAGTCGGGGATGAGTGGAGTGACGGATGGGGAGCCGGCGGTGACGCAGACGACAAAGAAAACACAGGACAGGATGTTTATCATCCGTGAACCTTTTAATAACGCTGATCATGATGTCCAAGTGCAACGGCCTCTCGGGAAACAAACAGGAAGTGCGAGAGATGGACGGGGCGACGTGGGGAGGGAGAGAGAGAGAGAGCTAGTGGGGAGGTCATCTACACCCTCGCGGGCTGTGCAAGCTGTGAGGCGCCGCAACAAAGAGTAGCCGTCGGGCATGAGCAGGTCGAGTCGCTTTCACTAAAGCCTCTGGATTTCTGTGTGTGAGCGAGGAGCAGCTTTTCAGGGGGAGCAGCGGAGTGCAGTTCGCCAGCCGTCCGCCAAGCTCTCGCACCACCAGCCAGGGGTTGGCTCCGCCCACTGGGGGGAGGCTGGCTGCCTGGTTTTTCTAATCTTGAAATGTTTTGAGGATGTTTTAAGAAATGTTTAAGTTTGGAAACCTGTGATTGTTGCAGGAGGGGCTGTGAACAGACGGCTAAATGCACTTTTATTTTGGGTGTTGGGGGTCAAAGGTCATGTTGATTTCTTAGAAAAGCACCTTGATCTCTTTGTGGACGTGTGACGGTTCCGTAAAAGACGCCCCCTCGTGGCAAAGAGTGCCGTTTTCTCTCAGCAGCTGTTAAGCAGCAGCTACCTCGGGCCCGTCTCTAACCACCATCCTTTGCACTTTGCTACACTTTAATATCGTTACATCCGTAGTCGTGGTGCTACAGATGGAAGGAGATATCTTTATTCTCGTTTTCTCTTTCACGATATCTCCATTGTCATTTATTGCCAATCCAGTTCATCCTTTTGCTCTTCCCGTCCTTTATTCCAAAGTGTGACGGACATGGCTTGGACCAGCCAGCCGCTAGTTTGTGTTGGGGGGGGGGTGGGTGGGTGCAAACACTCGGGCGCTAAATGTAAGTGACAGGCCTGTTTCCACACACGCCGACAGCGGGACTTTTGGGGCACCTCACAGCCTGCTTGCCGCCGCTTCCCTTCCTCCACAACCTCCGCAAGTGTCAGAAAATCTGGTTTCTCCTTTCGCTTGGCGTAACAGACAAAGTCTCCGAGGAGTCTGGGAGATGCTGTCGTACGGGACCCACGCAGTCTGTGAGACGTCAACATGTTTTGGCTGGAGAGGATTTAAAGGTGCCTCTACACTGAGTAGTCGCTGCGACGACGTTGTCTCATTTTCCCTCCCTTCGCTCGTTTCGCTTTTTGCTCCCTTCAGAAAGCGATGTGCTTAAAGGCGTCTCCCATGATCATGATTTCATCCCTTGTGATGTCACAAGGGGCACTGGTACCTGCCCCAAGGTTAGCCAGGTGGGTGTGTTCCTTCATCCCAAGATGCCTCACAGCCGCCTTGAGGATGGTGCAGCAAAGCAGCACAAGTTTTAGCGGAATACAAAACCGCTGTTTTTTTCTTCCACTGGAGGCTGTAAACAAAGGGCTAAACATGCTGTTTTTTGGGGATCTGCTGGGTGGGTCACCTCATTAATAACTGGGATGAACGATAAGAGACCGGAAAACGTGAAACACATTGAAGTTTGGTTGAAGAAGAATCCACTTTGTGCACCAAGTGTGCTCAGCAAACAAGGAACTCGGGGTGAAATTTCGCTTCCGCCGCCACTGCGTGTCCACTGTGAACGTCGTGGGACGATCAACAGTTGGTCTGTGATCGTCTGGTGCGGCCCACTGTGTGATGTGTGTATCCATGAAACACTCCTCAACTGGTTGTTCTGCCTCAGGGAAAGGTCACGGCAGTCCCTCCACCCCCCTCTCTGGAATAGGGCCCAAACCTTTTCTGTCATCTCTCATAAGCAAAACAAAACGGGAGGGATGGAGTCGAAAGCTGCGGCCACAGCTGGGGCTGCGGCAACCCACCCCAGGAGGAAGGAAGGAAGGAAGGAAGGGAGGAGGAGACGGTCGCACAGACGCGCCGCGGCTCCACAATACAAACAGAGACGAACCGCGGCAGCATTTGCATTTCCTTTTTTTCTTTTATTATTCTGAATTTCTTTTTTGCTTATTCACTCCGTCTGCCTTCTAGAATAAATCATGTAGCAGCAGATATACTTGTCATTTTCCTTTAGCTGTCTCACACACACACACACACACACACACACACACACACACACACACACACACACCGACTGATCCCAGAGCAGTCGGAGTAGAACAGGTTGTCTGTTTACGACCTTTCATTTCATTTTTTTTTCTTGGATTTTTTTTTTTTTTTTTTTTAGTGCTGTGCTGGAAATTGCCGTGAGTTCCGGAAAATGTCACGTCCTTGATCTGTTTGCACGGCTTCACAGCGGTGGGGGGGGAGGGAGGCCGGCGCCGCGTACAAATGTAGAGACGAGGGTCTGCAGCCGAGACGGGGCTGCGCGCCTCAGATAAGCTTTTTTTGACGGAGCGCCATGCCACAGCGCGGCGCCCTCCCCCACCCCCATCCGCACCCCCCCGACAACCCCCTCCCGCCGTGTCGCGTCGCCCCAAATAAGATCTGGGATCCGGACTCCTTTGGCAGCGATTGGATTCGGTTACAGAGCAGAAACGCTGCACTGATGATAATGATAGCAGATGTGATGGGAGTTAGTCAGCCACTTTGCGTCTCGGGGATTTCAGCGATGCTGTGCCAGCCGGAAAAATCCCCCCCGCCCGCTGTCCCCTCCTCCTAACCCCCCCATTCCTCAGACAGAAATCTCTGCCTTGCCTTTCTTGATGGCAGCCCTTGATAGAACGCTACCTTTAATTGCATTGTGCCTGATCTTGGCTGGGAGGTTGTATTGAAGATGCACTGCAGGGCAGAACTGTGGCAACTTGCCTGGAAAAGGTCCCTTCTTCAGAACAGTAGCTTTGTGTGCAAATCAATGGTGGAACATCTATATGTTTTGATTAATGTTGTTTGCATTAGTCAGGATAAATTTGGAGATGAGTTTTTCTTGTGCCCCAGTAGAGAGTTATTGGGCTCTTTCAGGGGATCTGTTCACTGCCATCTGGCAGGAACCAGATACTTTGACTTACGTCTGTAGTGGGACCTAAGGCCGAGTTTGCACCAAATCCGATACGGCGACAGAGGCTGTTATTTTGTAATTGACGTGACAGGACAAACCTGCGGTTGTCGGCTGTGCTGCATTATAGTCAGGTCAGGAAACATCCCAACACTGTCACGCGGCCTCACTGAGGGGAGAGGAGGGGTGGGAAGGATGACCGAATGTGCGTGGAAAGACATTCAGGGGAGGTTGTGAGCATAAACTGAGCCACTGCTACTTCCACTTTTTAATACGTCATGTTGCCTTTTAGAATTCATGTTTCTGTAAGAACAATGAAGACCATACTACGAAAGAGGATTAGGGCCATAAGAAGAGAAAAAGAACATTAGAGGAAATGTTTTCATTTCGAGTTTTAAGTTGAAATTTCGTGAATAAAGTCAAAATGCCATGGAAAAAGTCAACGTATAAAAGACGAAATTTCATGAATAAAGTCAACGTAAAAAAAAACAATTCTATCTTCCTTACGTAACCCTGGCTACAATTGAAAATCGGATCGGAAAAAGAAATTCGGGGCTATCAGAGAGGGAGGGGCAGGGTAAAGGAGTTCACGGAGGCGGGCGGGGGGAGGGCTGGAAGTTTTCACTGTGATATAAGGAGTGAGCCGCAGTTAGAAGCAAAACGAGCGCGGCGTCAACAAAAGACCGACTTTCGGCAAAGACAACAGCCAGGAAGGAGAAACTCTTTCAAGTCGTCTGCAGTCGTAATGGGAAGCGGCGAGAGCCGGAGACACACGGGAGATGAAGGCAGGGAGTGCGGAGCGTAGTGGAAGCGGGAGAGAGGGGGGGGGGAGGCTATAGGAGCCGGGGTGGGGGGAGGAGGACGAACATGCCTGTGGGGGAGGGGGGGGGGGGGGGGGGGGGAGTGAGGCTGAGCTGGAGTCAGGAGGTTGTCATGGTGACAGAGGGGAGAGGAGGCGAAGTGGGAGGGAGTGTGTGTGTGCGCCTCGCCCTGCAACACACACACACACACACACACACACACACACACACACACCTAACCAAACACTGACCTGCCACATCCTGAGCAAACACGCACACACACAGACAAGCACAGACAGTGCCACTGCCATGCAAACGCGTTGGTCTCTCTGCCCCATTTGAATGGCAGGCAAATCCCTTGAAACGGACGCAGCGTAAGACACGGAACAAAAAACCTACGTCAGCCGCTGCTGTGTGTGTGTGTGTGTGTGTGTGCGTGCGTGCGTGCCGGACGACATGAAGACGTGAGGTAAGACAGACGGACGACAGATCGGGTGGCCTCTTAATAACGGCAATAAGTCGCCTTTCAGGGACTGAGTGGACGCAAAACGACACGTTCAGGCCTCTTTCAGTGCCGTCCGCGCTCTCGTCTCCCTGCAAATTGAGTTCCCTCTGAAGTGAGGGACTGAAAAAATGTCACGCAGACTTGGTGGGCGAGAGGCTTCAGATTCGGAATCGATGGGTTTGTCGCCGCAGCGTTCTGAGATTGTGATATCAATGAGTCGTTGGCGGGGAGGGGAAAAAATGAGGAGCAAAATTGCTTTTCCAGTTTGAGCAACCAACTAATCAATACGTGAATTGTTTGGTTGCAGTATTTTCCCCAGGGTCTCTATGACCGGGGTGATTATGTTACATTTGGAAAGGATTTTTTTGGGGGGGAGTTCAAGCTGTTAAACAAGAGCCACAAAAATCCCTTTTTATTAACTCGCCCTCCTCCCTCCCTCCGCCGCTTCCCACCCCAGCCTCTCCTCTTTTGGAAAGCGAGCTCACAGCGCTGCCATTTCCTACCGCCCGCCACTCAACAGGCTCCGACGACCTGCGCGGGAGAGCCACTCCTCCTTATTCCCGGCGGACGGGCGCCTTTGATTAGATGAGGAGCACTTAAGCAGAAGTGCTGCTTTTGCAACTTTTAACAGAGTTAACTGGTCTGCCAAGGATCCATTGTCTGAACCACTTCGTCATGCCGCCCCACTGCAGGCAGGCAGGCAGGCAGGCAGGCAGGCAGGCGGCTTGACGAGTCTTCGGGCCGATCCCTTTCAGACGTTGCTTGGTTTCTATCCTTCCGATTTGAGCCGCGTTCTCCTCGTTCATCTTGCTCTTCCTCATTTCCTTCTCTTCTTCTTCTTTATTCCGTCGTAGCTTTAATCGATGAAAGAAGGAGCGCTCCTCACTCCCGTCCGCAGATCCGTGCACATCCAATATTCACGGCATGTTTTATTCATGCTTTCGACTCGGATAATTTCACGTGTGACTCTGGCGTGTCTTCACGAGCCCAGCGCCAGGCCGGAGGAGGAGCAGCAGAGAGGGAGACGGAGGAGAGCGGCCACTTTGGCTCCCACAGCCGTTGAGCCGCCGCGAAGCTCCATGCAAATGTGTCGGCACAGCACTCTGCGTGACCTTGGCCTGCCGGAGGCTCATTTCCCTAAACATGTGAGAAAAGGCCGGATTACATCCGAGCAGTGGCAGCAGCAGCAGCAGCAGTAGCAGCAGCAGCAGCAGCAGCAGCAACAATGCCTTCAGATATTTGCAGGAGTTCTGCAGCGAAGGGCTGAAAACACAATGCAACGTGAAAATGTAAATACAGAAGCACACAATTTGACACTTGACTTCTGAATTCCTTTGTTCTGTGATGCCTGTGCCACAGTCTCAAACCTGTTGTGACGGCCGGGGGGGAGGTCGGGGTCACAGGTTAAGGACACGCCCCTCCCCCTCCCCCCTCGCGTTGTCGCGTGCCGACGCTCCCCGCGGAGGCGGCCCGACGTGTCCTTGCATGTCACCAGCAGCGATGTCCTCCTCGGCTGCGCGGACCACTTATCACCCGGCCCGAGGGACCCCCCCCCCCACCACCCTTCTCCTCCCTCCATCTTCTGAGCGAGTGACCGCGGACCCCCACTCACCCTCCCCTCCACCGTTCCTCCATCCCCACATTTTAGGGGCCAAGTCGAACATTTGCACCTGCGCGCCGCGTCCGAAGCCGCCCGATCGCACGTGAGTGCAAACATGTGTTTGTGCTCAGATAACCGGAAAGGTCCCGCCCACCGTCTGACCTCCGTTTTTCATCCCGGACTCCAGCGGAGCGGCGTCTGATTGTTGGAGCTGGAGCGCCCACACGTCTGGAGGAGTGACAGCAAGGCTGTGGGTGACAACACCCACAGCATTCTTTCTTTCATGGAAGAGGTAGCTGTGCCCTTTGTGATGTCACCAAGGGCCCATAATGAAGTAAATATGGTAGTTCGTATTACTGCTAGCTAGAAAACATTCGCGCTAGTCGGTCTGTTTTGCAAAATATGGGCCATTACGAGCGGCTTGGTCAGTCTGTCCTTACTGCTGTTTACACAACATATACTGTGTGCGTAAATATGTATATGTATCATGTGTTTGGGAAGAAAAAATTGCTCTACAGCTTGGTGCCCTGGCACGGCTAATCAAGCATCTGCTTCGGCGACAGATTCCCCTCCGGTGTCGTTTCAACTCTGTCGCTGTTGTAGCTGCTTCATCACTTCCAACTGCGCTCAGCTGCTGGTGTCTGGCGGACCGTCCGCGTCAGCCTCTTTGTATCGGCCTGTCTGGCTGCACTTTGATCCCCAAAGCCCACCCGCATCTCCCCGCTTCCCTGCGCTCACATTAAATCATTGCCTCGCGCATCTTATCTGCTTCTAATTTGCCTTTTCTTTAATGGATGAGCGGCCGCACGCAAACGTCTCTTAAGTAAATAATCTCTCCGCCGCCGAGCTCCGCCTGCAATAAGCAAACCCCTCTCGCAAAGAGCCGAGCAGAGACGAAGGGAAGGGGAAAGAAAGTGGCAGCCAAGGTCGAGAACCAGAATAAGAAACAAACAGGAGCCGGGGCTGTTTGGCTCCGGAGGAGGAGCGGGAGAGGGGAGCGGCTGACAGCCGGAGATAAAGAGGAGACGGCAGACAGAAAGTAGGTTGGTAAAGAAAGAAAAAAAACAGAGGGGACGCAAGAAGGAGAGGGAGAAAGAAGAGGAAGGAAGGATCTCCCCTAATAGCTCCTCTGCCTAATTTCATAATGTCATGATTGGCCCCCCCATTCGCTCCAGCTGACGCCATTAGCGGCCACTAACACCAAAGCGGAGGCTCGTGATTAGCCGCCAGCGCTCGTTGCTGCGGCGAACACTAGGTGCATAACAATGCGGCAGAGAAGGTGTGGGTTGGGCACGATTGGTGGTGGCGGAGGTGGAGGGGGTTGGAGGGGGAAGGGGGGAGGGGGGCTTTTGCAGGAATCACATCCTATGTCTTGTGCGCGACACGTCGGGGCGTGTCCGTTAATCACATGCGCCTGGAGCTGCAGGCGCAGCGATCTGACTGATGCTGCCGCTAATGAAGCGAGCGACGCCCACCAGCAGTGCAGGGGAGGGCGTGTGCATGCAACGGGTGTGTGTGTGTGTGTGTGTGAGTGTGTGCTTACCTCCTGAATATATTTGTTTCTTGGAATGTTTTTTTCTCGAATATGTAAATTTGACAAGGCTTACTAAGTGCTATGAAGCAATTCCTTAACATAAAATAATATCGAAATAAAATTTAAGAAGGCAAAATTATTAAAACAAAAAAGGAAACAAGTGACTTATTCAAAACGGAGTAAGAAGAAGCTTGCTAATTTGTTAGCTCTCACCTGTTTCTCCAAATATAGATAGGATATCTATACATATATACATACATATGTATATATGTATATATATATATATGTATATATATATATATATATATATATGTATATATATATATATATATATATATATATATATATATATATATATATATATATATATATATATATATACATATACATATGTATGTATATATATATATACACACCCTCATTCATTCATACATACATACATATATACATTTTCATTCTCTTTAGCTTTTGCTTTCTTTTTGTTTGTTGTTTGTTGTGTTTATTGCGACGCCTCCTGACAGGAGAGCCATAAGCAAATTACCTTATCAGCTCGGAGGCTTTGAGAGAGCAGCGGCCAAACAGCGGCTGGCAGCACTGAGGGAGGAAGACGGGAGGAAGCCGGCTGCAGCTCTCAATCTGCAGGTCCGGCTTCCATTAGCCGACAAGAGAGATTAGCTGACCTGCTGACACGCGGCCGATCTTTACTGATACGCACGGCGCAAGAAGGCGCGCGCGCACGCACACACACATGCGCGGGGGAATCTTGCGGGGAACGCCCACCTCTCTTGATGATCGCTGCAGAGCTTTCGCCGGTCAGAGAGCCGCCAAACAAACTCTCCCCTCTCCTTTTGTAGTAGTGCATTTATTCCCTTCCTTTCTTCTCTTCCTGTTCCAATCAATATATTTATTTTATTTCTTTGATCTCCCGCCTCTCGGCCCTCAGTTTTCTCCTCCGCTGTCCGTCCATCCGCTCACCTCTCCTCCTCCTCCTCCTCCTGCCCGCACGGATGTCTTAATGAGTCCACTCCCTTCCCCTTTGAATTATTCACCGCTTCTTTTATTCCACCGTTCCCATTGTGTCTTTAGGGGGTGAAAAAAAAACATCAATAAATAAATCACGCCAAGGGTACCTGCTTTTTTTCTTTCTTTTCTTCTCTGTCTCTCTCTTTCTCTCCCTCGGCTGTCAGAGGGGAAGATCTGTGTGTTTACTGGAAAGCGCAACGGAGGAGATTTGTGGGTGACTTTGAGAAATGTTGCTCTTTTCTTTTTTGTTCTTTCTCTCCAAACCGGACGAGTATCGATGCTCGGCTCTGAATCTTTCATTGACTCCTCGAACGCCCATTGCCAAGTGCGCACACGCACGCAGTGAGAGAGAGAGAGAGAGAGAGACAGAGGGAGAGAGACAGAGGGAGAGAGACAGAGGGAGAGAGAGAGACAGAGCGATGGAGAGATGGCGCTCGTGCGTGTGCGCACGTAAGTGATACCGCAAACCAGTTAGCGTCCGTGCGTGCGCATAACTGAATTTGTATGAACGCGGAGGGCCGGGCCTGATGCGATGTGATGTGGAGATCACGTTGCCGTGGCAACCTGCAGCGAGAGCTGGTGGGCGTTTTGCCCTTGTGGCTCCCTTGACAACCTTTATGTATTTTTTCTGTTCTTTTTTTTTCCTTTTCTTCCCTTGGCTTTGTGCCACTACAATGGTGACCCTTGACCTTTGACCGAACGTACGGCAGGCGTCGGGGGGGTGGGACTGGGCTGCGTGAAATCAGATGTTTGAGGGAAAAAGCGTGTCGCTGCTTCACGTCGCTGCACCGCCAACCGTGTGAGTAGGTAATGGCGGAGCTTATGCTAATAGTTTATTGATAAATGGGCTGTCAATGTGCGCCGATTCCAGATAAGCTACAGCTCTGCTGCTTTCCCCCCCCCCTTCTTTCCTTTCTCCTCCGCCGGTGAATTTCCTTCGTTTTTTAACCGTCAGTCTTGGGTGGGGGTGGGGGGGGGGGGGGTGCAGCTCCTCGGACGGCGGACGATGGAAACTCCCACCGCGCTTTACCGAAGTCGCCAAATATATTGAATTAACGCTCCTCAGAGCCCAGCATGTAGGAGCTGAAGTGCAACCTCAGGCAGTTTATTGAACCGATGGAGGGAGACGGCGCTGGGTGCGGAAAGAAGAGGCTTGTCGGGGAGGAGGCGGGGCCAGGAAATGTTCCGTGAAAAGTGATCGGAACGTAATTGAAGTAAAGCTTTTAGCAGTGGAGGGTGGGGTGGGAGGTGGGGGGTGGTGGGCGTTTAAAAAAACAAAACAGTGACGGGGAAATTGGGGCGGGTGGCTCTCAGACAGCCGCCGCTGTCAGGCTCCGCCCCCTACGGTGAGGAACCAGTCGGAGAGAAAGCTGCGTTTCCATGACAGTTTTTTTGCAAAATAAAATTTCGACAAACTACAACTGCGACTTGCAGCCGTTTCCATTGAATGGTGTGTGAGTAAAATCTCGTAAAATCTCGTCTCGCGGGACGTAATTCGAGACGAGGAGAATTTCGTTTGCGATCGTTTGTTTACGTTTGTTTGCTGTCAAGAATGGTTGTTTCTATTTTTCTCTTTGGTTACTTGTGAAAAACAATATCCACCTCCGTCCAAACATAACGCGCTATTTTTACTTGAAGGGAACTGGTCACGTGACCCCCGTGCGTCACGTCCGGTAACCCGGTGAGAGCCGAAAAACCCTTTAACCATATTTGAGAGGTTTTTCCGAGGATTAGGCGTTTCCATTGACAGCTTTTTATTGCGATATTTAGGTTTCGCGCAATCCTAGGGGTAATGGAAATGCAGCTACTGAGAGTTTGTAATTTCACAGCGACGAAAGGCGACGCCTGGGTCTCTGTTATTTCACGTGATTTGTGGGCATTTTTCCTCTGCGGCGACAAAAGTGGCCCCGAGACTTGTCTCACTGCAACAGGCTCATGCATTAAGTATGACCCTGCCAGAGAGAGGAAGAGTGAAGAGCGGAGGGAGGGAGGGAGGGAGGGAAGGAGGGACGGGGGTGCATTGTGGAGGGGGGGCTTTGGGGTCGTCAGACAGGTAGCGGGACGGACAGTCTGGGGCCGGAGTGGGCGGGTGAGCGGCTGAGGGGCCGTGAATGAATTATGAATTTGGGCGAATTTGGGGCAAACCGACGGGAAGGGGATTTCTATGAATAATTCACTGTGGTGGGGGGTGGGGACCCCCCACCACCAGCACCAGCAGCAGCAGCAGCAGCATCACCTTGTTTCTTACACACACACACCCCGCCCCCTCCCCCCTCTTGCCCCCCTGCCGGTCCCTAAGCCACTGACCCTTATAATCTCTTACAAGCTGCGGAGAGCTTGTAAGAGTAACGCCGAGCCGTGCGCTCGTCTGGACGAGCACTCTCCTTCTGTTTACGTCTGACAAATCCCATTTTCTCTCTCTCTCTCTCTCTCTCTCTCTCCCTCCCTCTCTTTCCCTCTCTCTCCCTCTCTCCCTCCCGCTCTCTCTCTCCCTCCCTCTCTCTCTCTCTCTCTCTTTCCCTCTCTGTTCTCTCTCTTTTGCCGCCTTTTTCCATCTCGTCGTCTCGGTCCTGTCGTTGCAACAGACAGACACCCCCCCAAACCCTCCCGCCCTCCCTCCCACACACACACACACACACACACACACACACACCCTGCCCCATCTCCCCTCCCTTCAACCCCTGAGGCGTAGAGTAAAGGGGGTAAAAGCGTGGCGGGGGGTGCGTATTCATTTATTTTGCTCCCCCTTCCTCCCCCCTCGTCCTCCTCGTCCTCCTCGTCGTCCTCCCACCCCCCGCCCCACAGTCTCCCCCTCCTCTCCCTACACATCTTCACAGCTGGAGGTGGTTAATATTTAAAAGTCGAGCCGTGACAGGACGCGGGACCTGCACTCGCGGCCCGTGAGCGGCCTGTGTGTGAGGGAGAGACAGACAGGAGGAGGTCTCTCCATTGACACTGACATCAGCAGCGAGACTGGCGCCGCGGCTAGCTAGCTATAGCTCTGGCACGAGCAGCGTTGGCGAATATCTATTACTAAGTAATCCACTTCTGAAATTAAACAGTTTTTTTAGTAATGGAGTAATGCAACGGGATTACTGTGGCAAAACTGGTAATTACATCATAATTAGTTTATCAATGTAAAAAAAGTAATGGTTCAGTCACTTTTCTGAAATATTTCGCTAGGAAAAAATATCTTGATGTGCGACGACGCACCAATGGCAAGAAAAAACAGCGATGGCGTTTGTAGCTGGAAATACAAACATTATTTTGAGTTCATCTCGTCTAAATCGAACAACATTGTGGTTCGTTGTACGTTATGTGCAGGAAACAAGAGGCTCTCAACTGTTACTTTATATATTTTTTTAACTAACGTAATTTGTAATTAATTACTTATGAAACAAAGTAGTTAAAGAAGTAATTAGATTACTTTTTTAAAGGAGTAATCAGTAGTTGGACTACTTTTATGGAGTAATCCCAACAACACTGTGCATGAGTGTGTGTGAGGGCACAAAGCGAAACCAATGAAAGTCCCCAGTGTGCCTGTGGGGGGTTGGCGCGACTGGAGGGGGGGTGTGAAGGTGCGTGAAGCTCACGACATGATTTCACTCTGGAGGTTTCATGTGTTGTGCGTGCGTGTGTGTGTCGTGTGCGTTAACACACCCTGCACCCCCACTCCCCCACCCATCATCCTCCACAGATACTGCAGCCTATTTATCGCTGCAAAATGTCTTTGGCAACGCTCAACGTGTCGCTAATGAACGCATCCCGCAAAAGCAGGAAAGGGTTGCAAATTTTCCCCCTAATGGGTGACGAGGGGCGGGACTCGTCGCGCTGCACAATGGCTTGTAGCAATTAGATCCTCCTAACGATTGTAACAGCAGCCGCATAATACAAAATGTTTGGCCTATTTGTGTTTTTTTCAGTTTTTTTTTTTTTTTTTCCTGCAAGCGCAGCGCCTCAAAGCCAGAATACATTAATAATTGAAGTTGTTACAAAATTGACTTGGCCGATTCGGCGTGTTTGATACGCGGCCCGCTGGCAGCTAATTTCCTTTAGCCATTTTTTTTCTCTCTTTTCTTTTTTTCCAAATGGAAAAGAAACGGCTCCTCCCCAGATTTTCAACACCCTGCAATCTCCATCCGGCTGATTGGCTTCTAATGGCATCGGTTGACACCCCGGCACTGATAATAGTTTTTAAAAGCACTCAGAAAGATGGTGATGGGGCATTTTCTGCCCGGCTGCGAATAGCCTCTCCCGGAGCGACCTCTGACCCCGTCCATTTAGGCAGGTAACAGGACGGGGATTGGGTCTCTGACAGCTGCACGGCGGCAGGGTGATGAAGTCGGGCGTCTCCTCTCTTGTGGGTTTCTTTGAGTGTTTTTGGATTTGGGCTTTGTTTTATAGAGACGGCAGTCATTTTAAAACATTTCTCCACATTGGCATCTGACATGAGGCGCTTTTTGATCCAATAAACGTCTCCTCCACTCGCCCGTGCGTGTGTGGTGGTCTGAGTCCTTCTTGGGGTAACGGGCGGGGACTCCTAATTGTCTCTGCGTGATTTCAAAACCGTCCTCGTTCTAATCTGAGTAGCTCCTTTGACTGCTTTGTGGTGTTAGCGTGTTGCTAGCTGCTAGCGTGTGAACGTTGCAACCGCTCCAGCTGCTTCGTATTCGTCCGCCGTTCATTTTAATTTTGCATTCGACCTAATGGAAACACACCCACAGGGTCTTTCGCCCTTGCAATGATAATGCACCACAAGACTCTTGGAAGAAGCTTGTGTGTGTGTGAGTGTGTGTGTGTGTGTGTGTGTGTGTGTGTGTGTGTGTGTGTGTGTGTGTGTGTGTGTGTGTGTGTGTGTGTGTCTTAGTCTGTCAAGCCTCATGTCTGCCACAGCCCTACCAGCCCGTGTGTTGTGGCTGGGTTTGCCTCATTAAATGGCATTCTTCCATGCCACCACCTCTCTCTCTCTCCCTGCATGTGTGTGTGTGTGTCTGTCTGTCTGTCTGCCCTTTCCCCCTACACTACCTAATTCATACACGCCTCCCAACCCATTATGGTGTTCTACTTAACTGCTCCTGCTCAGCATGACTGGAATTTTATTCTGACTGGAACCTGCTGAACCGTGCCTGTTTTGTTTTTTTTAAATATTGGTCTGATTTATATTTTATTTTTTTTGTGTGCGCCTTAAATGTCCGTCTATGTGTGTGCAGCTTCAGGCTGGATTGTGTTTGAGTGCGTGCCAGCTCCCTTGTTGGACTGCGATTGGCAGAGTGACAAGGCGCCACGCGGCTAATCGGCGTCCAGCTTTGCTCCCTTTGGTTTCCACCGCTCACCTGGTACCTTTGCAGACCCCACTGATAGGCACACGCACACCTTAGATCGTGTTAACATCAGCGCTAATACCCTCACAACCAAGCCCCGCCCCCCCAACCCTCCACACACTTCATCCATCCACCTCAAATGGCGTTTTGGAGAGGCCCAATCCCTGTAATTGGCCTCCTGTCTCCAGAGAACAACAACCACCCGTAATGAACGGAGGACGGAGCGCTAAGGGGAACATGGGGGGGGGATGAAAGCTGCAGGAAATATAGGAACAAGCAGGCGAATTATGCTCGCTGATTGGAAATGCTTGCACATGAGGTCGCTTTGCCAGGGGAGGGGCGGGATTAGCGTCTCAGCTGTCAGCCTTTGTCATCTGTCCTCTTCCATTTCCTTTGAATCACTCCACTTCTGCCACCAGCTCCAGTTTTTCTCTCCTCTCTTTGCCTCTCTTCTTCTTCGACATCTCTTCATATTTTGGTTGGCATGGCCAGTATCTGTGTTCCCTTTTGAATTTGTCTCATGCGACCCTCACTTGGGGAAAAGAAAATCATTTGGAAAGAGGACGCAAAAGTTGCATGACCCCTCCATCCATCACGTCAGATTTCCGCCTGCTAGTTTAGCCTGGTAGCCCCAGTTTGAGGCTTCCGCTCAATGCTGCTCTGTCTTTTTCTTCTTTAACCACTGAAACGCCACAAAGTGTTGACCAAACTGCCGCCGCTCCAACGTCTAAGCGTCTTTAGCAGCAACTAGGCTAACGGCTACTTCCTGTGTCTCCTCCTTCATCTTCTTCTGGAGGCTTTTAAGGACTGAGAGCTGTGGTTGCCTGCTTGCTTTTACCACAATTAGAAGGAAGGTGATTGGTCGTGGGAGCCTAAGATAGACTGAAAGCGTTTTCTGCCGGAGCTTGTCAAGGTCGCTGCGGTAATGTTGTCAAAAAGTATACGGAATTTTTTATTTGATTATTTGGGTATGTCGTCCATCACAGTCGAGCTGACCAATCAGATTTGCTGATCAGCCATTAGTGAATTCTCTTGTGGGAGGGGCAATATTAATTGCACACCACTGCAATTTGACTTGCTGTTTTGGACTGCATTTTTTTTTTTTTTTACTTAACTAAACTCCATGTTCCATGCTAATATAAAATATATATGTACATATAAAATATATATGTACATATATATTTTATCAGCAGCAATTGTTTAAATTATGTTTTAACCTCCATCTTTGGCAGGAAGCTTAGCAGGTTATGGAAAAAAAAACCCTCTGAGATTTGACGAGTAAGTACAGCAAGATTGTCAAGTCGCAATGTGAGCCATCCAGCTGTTGAGCCAGGCTCCGCCCCTTTTCCCACTCCTCTCTCGGCCTCATCTCTCCTCCTTAATTCTGCCTCCTAAAGCCTGAAACTAATCCAGCTCTTCTCCGTCTCCCGCTTGCTGGCGCCGCCGCCACCGCCGCCATTCTCCAAACAAGGCGTGCAAGTTTGTGCAACGGCTCATTTAATCCTAATGCTGTTAGTTCAAACTGCTTAATTAGGCGGTTTAGCTTCTGTTTGATCTCTAATGTAATCTAATTTGGCCCCATTGACGCAGACAAATCCCAACGTACTCATTTCTGTGACTGAGACGTCGTTCAAGTCGTCCCTCCTGGAACGAGGAGTGAACAAAATATCCTGCCGATAATTAACCGACTGGCCGCTGCACATTGACTGATGATCAATCCACTTCACACCCTCCGACTCTTCTCCATCATCAGCCTCATCCTCTCCCCTCGGACCTTCCCCTCTCCTCCCCAAGGTCACCCATCACTCTGGTGTTGCCTTGCCAACAGTACCGCCCCGCTTGCCAAAAAAAAAAAAAGATTCTCTGTTGTTAGCGCTGCCAAAAAACGCAACCTTCTCCTCATCGGCGTCACCATCCGCTTCTTCGTCTCACGCACACCGTGCGTCTTAATGGGGCCGTGCAGCAACACTCCTTTGTATGCGACACAGAGCGGTGTAAGCAGTCGGGGGTGGTGTGTGTGTGTGTGTCGGGGGGGGGGGGGGGGGGGTGACAGCCTGCACGTCACGGCCAGGAAAAAGGCAGAAACGGCTCCAAGTGTGCAGATGGAGAACGGAAAGACTCCTAGCAGGGGACCTTCGCCCGGCTCGCCAGGAGCGATAGCGTCTTTATCGCGTGCTTATCGCCGCGACGTCTATCCAAAAAAAAAAAAAGCAGAAAAAAAATTGTGCTGCAGGATGTGCTATTCGAACCCGAGCCCGGGCCCCTCTAACGGTTAAGCTAATTACTGACTAGCTTGCTCGTGCGCACGTTCTCGGCGCGGGCGCGTGCGTGTGTGCTGTGCGTCTCCTTGCCTGCGGTCCATCTGGGCAGCCGGGAGGGAGGCTGCAGCTCCTAGTCCTGGTATTCTGTCCATCTGTCCTGCTGACTGGCCCGTCCATATGGGCCAGTGCTGGTGCAGTCAACCAAATGGAGATTCTTTCATTGCAGCGATGCAGCGACTGCCGTCCTCGCTGCTGCTGCTGGGTTGTTTTTTTTTCTTTTTAATAGGAGGGTTTTTCTGAAACGTGATTGGCATTTTAACGCGCAGGTTCGAGGCTGCGGGTCGCAGGTCCGACCACATGGCTCCGGCTCCGTCCTCCCCCGTTCTGACACATGGCCCCTCTCCTCTGCCCCTCCCTCTTTAACCTCCTTCCCCTACCCTCTCCCTCTTTTATCTTCCAGAGTGGAGACCAGCGGGAGGGCGTGGACCTGACCTCGAGGCGGGAGCAGGAAAATTTAAAAAAAAAGAAAAAAAAAGGAGAGGAGAAGAAAATAGGGGGACGCCAAGAAAGGGGGCCAAAGACTCTGCAACTCCGTGTGTGTGCGCGCGTGCGTGAGGTCGCCCTTGCAAGCGTGTGCGCCCGTGCATGTGTGCGTGAGCAGGTGGGACTTTGATGGGACGCTGAGCAATGCCTCACACGCAGCAACAGCAGGCCGGCAGCAGGGGGCGGCGGTCCTCGTGCCTTCTACCCCTCCTCCTACTCGTCGGCGCCCTCTCCAGCCGGCCCAGCCATGCAGCCATACACATCCCCTCCAACTGTGAGTACACACACACACACACACACACTAACGCCGTGCCTGGTAGGGACGGCCGGTGGCGGAGCGCTAGCGCCAGGGGGGTTCAAAGACGTGTTTGTTGTGCTAATGGCGGCGGAGATTATCAAAGGCTGCTGTTAAACGTCTTTCATAGCCGTTAATTAGTGCAAACAGGACGTTTGTTTGCCCAACAGCCGCCGTATTCAGGGCCGCTCGCCTAAAATAGGACGCAGTCTGAGGTTTCCCTGGTCGGGTCTCATCTGTGCCCGTGGTGTGTATAATTACTTTGTAACTGATCCTCTCATACAGCAGCGATTAGACCCGCTATTGATCGTTCTTCCTCGGCGCAAATCTCGCTCTGATTGGCCGAAGTAATTAAATCAACAGCTGAGTCATACAACAAAAATCTAGCGTGTTTGTTTCTTTTCCTCTCCTCCTCCTCCTCCTCCTCCTCCTCCACCTCATCCACCTCGACACGATATGTGTGAATTAGAAACACGGCTGGTCTCTGCAGGGAAATTGATCTTCATCTCTTCGTGCCCACCGGAGGAGGAGGAGGAGGAGGAGGAGAGAGCGAAAATATTGTTTTCACGGCGGCCTCCTTTTGTCCAAGACTCCTCAGCGTGAATCACAGTCCTCCTTCACCGCCCCCGCGCCTCGCAGCGGTGCGTGTGTACAAACAATGCGGCGCACGCGCACACGCACGCTCACCTCGCACGCACGCACGCACGCACGCACGCACGCCACTGGCGAGTCGTCGATGAGAGGCAGTAAATCAGCCAGTCAAACTCCCCCGAGGGCGGAGGTGACGTGGGGGCGAGAGGAGGCCGGGGGGAGGAGCGGAGAGGAGGAAAAGCTGATGATGAGGAGGAAGGCGGGGCGGGTCAGAAAGGGGAAAAGGTCAAGGTGTCGCCTGCCTTTCAATCAGGTGGCCGTGGCCACATCGATGAGAGTCATCGAGCACTTATGGGGATCAATAGAGGAGGCGAGTTAGGACGCATGTCAGGGGAACCCGGGGTTAAAGGCTGCATCTCATTTCTGCTACAGTCTGTCTATTTATCTATATATCTGTCTATCTATCTATCTATCTATCTGTCTATCTATCTATCTGTCTGTCTGTCTATCTATCTATCTATCTGTCTATCTATCTGTCTGTCTGTCTATCTGTCTATCTGTCTATCTATCTATCTATCTGTCTATCTGTCTATCTGTCTATCTATCTATCATTCTGTCTGTCTATCTGTCTGTCTGTCTGTCTGTCTGTCTGTCTGTCTATCTGTCTGTCAATCTATCTGTCTGTCTATATATCTATCTGTCTGTCTGTCTGTCTATCTGTCTGTCTGTCTGTCCGTCCGGTCTTTTCTACCTCCCGACGACCTACATTCCTAATTACCTACTTTCTCTCCACCTCCATCCCTCCCTCCCTCCCTTCCTTCCTTCCTTCCTTCCTCTCCTCACCACCAAATGAATTCCTCTCTGGGATTTTGCCCTCTCCTGTTTACTCACACGTTTGTCGTTTTTCCTGCTGCTCCCCGTGCCTCCTCTGCGGACTCGGCAGACCACATAAGTGATCGTAAGTGCTTTTGACTTTCTCCGTGTCTGTCCTTCTTAATGCAGGCGCTGGCAAAAAAAAAAGAAAAGGAAAAAAAAAGCGTATTGTAAACACTCCATCTCTCTCTGTCTCTGTGCCAAAGAAGTTATTTTCCACCGAGGGTTGACAGCGGCGGGCGCTGAAAGCCCTGCTGCGCCGCGCTGAGCTGCACTTTAATGAATCCAAGTCCCACTGTGCACGTTTGTGTTGTGCCCGTGTTTATGCAGTAACATCTTTCTGTTTGTTGTCTTGTGAACTTGGCCTGTTTTCGTGGGCCCCCCGTCTCCTTCTCCTTCGTCTTCTCCTTCCTCTTCTTGGTCTCCTTCTTCTTCTTCTTCTTCTTCTTCTTCTTCCGTGTGTATTTAGCCTCACTGGCCCCTGACAGGAGGGGCCCTGGCAGGTGGAGGGAAGGGAGGATGAGGAACGAGGAGCTGCTGTCTGTCAGGCCTGTCAGTTCAAAGAACATGTGAAATAAAGATGAGTTAAAGCGCTAAAAGCCAGCCCTCCTCCTCCTCCTCCTCCTCCTCTTCCTCCTTCCTCCCCCCTTCTGCCAATAATGGAGCAGCGCCCACAGCGGCTTCAATTTGATCAGCTGAGGAAATGGGCTTATCTCTTCCACCGGTGGGAATACTTTCATCAAATTCCCTCACTCCTCTTCTCTCTCTCTCTCTCTCTCTGTCTGTCTGTCTGTCTCCCTCTTTCTGCATCTGTGACTTCAACCCCCCTTTGTTTGTTTTACTGCTCTCTTTCTGCCTCCCGCTGCAGTTTTTTTCCTCCTCCCGTGTTTCGAGCCTTCATCACACCCCTCCCTCCCCGTCCTCCTCATTGCCTTCTTTTAATCTACCGCAGTCCAGCCAGCGTCCTCCCTTCACCTATCCCCCCCCCCCAACCTGGCGGTGGTTCAATCCCCGGCACCGGAGCTTCGTCAAATCAAGGATTCCTCCCAGCAGAGACTCAAGCTTTGACCTTCGTCCTGCTGGAGCTTTTAGCTCCTCTGCGGGGCGGGAGGGGCGAATCCAAATTCGTGTGGCCGCATCATATTACAAAAAAAAAAAAAAAGCAGACCGTAAAAGAACACAGCTTGGGGCTGTAAATGAACAAGAGTAAATCAAAAACAGCGGTTCAATACCAGTCACACCCCAGTCCCAGCCTGTGGCTTTTTATGAGGCTTTGCTTTATGGCGTTTACAGGCGGCGGCAGCGGCTGAGGAGGAGGCGAAACCTCTCCCGACTCCTTCCCTCGTGCCGCGCCCGCCTCACCGGGAAACGCCGCGGCCGCACGTCTCTCCTGGACGCAAACCTTCCCTTTTAAATTGCACCGTATCAATCTCCTCCAATCTCGGCCCATTTTCCCCGCCCGCCGCATCACTCTTGCCATTTACCTCGGCACTCATTTCATCTCTTTTTCCTTCTCCTGGGAGCCTTTTTTTTTTAAGAGATATCGACTGAATATACTCAGTGGATGCTGTTCAACTGCAAATAAAATGAAAGGCACCGGCGGCTTTTCCCTGGTGCACTCAGCTTAGCCAAAAGAGGAAAAAATGTATGTGTTTGGAAGAGTCACGTACTGTGTATTGTGTGTACATTGTGATTGATTAGCGCACCTGCACCCGGAAGGAAACCAGGTCAGGCAAAAGACGGCCGCCTTTTCTTGCGTGGGCGTGCGTGTGTTCGTGCACGTGACCCTCCTGCTGTTTTTTTTTTTCTTCCTAATGACATGACTTCATTTTGTTTTCTGCCCCGCGCAGTCAAGAGGCCTCCGGTCATCACCACGCAGCCGGAGTCTGTCACCATCTTCAGTGTTGAAGACCTCGTCATGAGCTGCGAAGCCTCTGGCAATCCCTCTCCCATGTGAGTCACCACGCACGCACGCACGCACACACACACACACACACACACACAGAGAGAGAGAGAGAGAGAGAGAGAGAGAGAGAGAGAGAGAGAGAGAGAGAGAGAGAGAGAGAGAGCAATACAGCCACCGTGACCTTCCCTCTCCTTGTTCAGCCGACATCTACATATTAGCCCTACAAGAAAACACAGCTTCTCTCAGTCAGAGTTCTCGTCTCAGCCGAGGGATTAATGTCATCACACCCTCGAGCAATCTTTTCATGGCGTCTCAGCTGCTCCGCCGTCTAAGAATACTCAAATTCCCATGGATAAGACGAATATTGCAATTACGCAGCGCTGCCAAATGAGATTCGGCGCAGCATCTGGCTTCCCCGTCTTGAAGGTCCCATGCTGTTGCAGCTTTTTTTTCCACATCATTATTTCTTTCTCATCCCCGGACTCCACTGGAGAGCCTTTACAACGTGGTGCTCTGCAGACCTCCAGGACCTCCTGTTTAGCCCTCTGTTTACTGCCTCCAGTAAAAATAAATAAATAAATAAACAGTTGAAAACTCATGCATAAATTAATCTTCCATGTGTTTGGAAGGGGACACAAACAAGGCGGAGCCAACACCTTGTTGGAAGTGTTGCTCGTTGCAGTTTTGGTGGAGATCTTAGTGCCCTTTATGACATCACAAAGGGTCAGTTTCCCCCAAAATGTCTGTTTTATCACACACAAGCAAAGGATGGATGGACTTTGTTTCATGGGACAGATGACAGACACTCACTAGAAGCAGCTACAAGACCTCCGAGTCATTCATTTGCAATTTCAGTACCGAGGACAAGGGTTATCAAAATCTTTTCTCACTGTCACATTATATGTATATATATATTATATATGTACATATATAAATATATTTCCCCCCTCCAGTTTCCGATGGACAAAGGACGGAGAGGTCTTTGACCCGAGCAGCGACCCCGAGCTGAAGATGTCTGAACGGCCCGGCTCATCTGCATTCTACACGCTCAGTAACTCCGTGGACAGCCTGAAGCAGTACCAGGGCACCTACATCTGCATGGCCTCCAACGAGCTGGGGACGGCCGTCTCTAACGAGGCCAAGCTCAAGATCGATGGTGCGTACTACGCTTCCCGAGAACTGGCTCCTTCAATTTTAAAGGTCAAACTTGGAAAGAAAAATTCCGTCACGCTCGGCCGGCGTGCGATTGTTTTTGACTTGTAATCAATCGGATTCCGGCGTTTAAAGCGGCGGCGAGGCAAACATCCTCTGATGTCGTTTTTTTTTTGTTGTCGTTTTTTTTTTTTGCTGCGCAAGATCACAGGAGCGACGTCTCTTTTGCAGATATTTGCATTCGCGCTCCTGTGAAATGCCTCCCAGGTCCAGATTAGAGGGAGAGCTGCGTTGTCGCGGCTTTTTATCGTGCGCTGACAGAGTGCCGTGCAAAGCCGCGAGCCCGTTCCCGCTCCGCAGACGGCTCATTTGTTCGCACGCCTGCCACCAGCGCTCCCGGCCACGCCACCTAGGACATAATTACACGCAATAACACACACTTGCACACACACGCACGCACAGGCCCCCTGGCCGATAAGCAAAAAGAGCACCTCGGCTCTGCGAATCCCTCCACCTGTGTGACTGGCGTTCTCCTGGACGACCTCCTTCCTTCAGTTTCCCTGACAACCGTTTCCCCAGAAACGCTCTTGAGTCGATGTCATGTGAAGCACTCACTGCTCTCACACACTGCGTGCGTGTGTGTGTGTGTGTGTGTGTGTGTGTGTGTGTGTGTGTGTGTGTGTGTGTGTCAGAAAGTGTAATGTGGCCAGAGGTACGAGACAAAAGACAACCTGGCGCCTTTTCTGGACACGCTCGTCACATGGGGGGGGGGGTTTATAAATAATACGTCGCCGCGCCGTGTTTAAAGGGACAGTTCATTCAAAATTGAAATTCCGCCCCGTTGAGCACTGACTTGCCACGTTGACGAAATGCACCGCTGACATTCCGTATTCCGCCAGCGCCGCCGCCACCACCGCCACCACCACCACCACCCTTCTGGAGTTTCATTTGAACGGGGAGAATTCGCTCGATGGGTTGCGACCAAGCACAGCGGTCGATAAACACAACGTTCCTCCAAACAAAACTCCAGAAGGATCTGCACTTCTGTTTGTTCTGCAACGGTGATGTTAACGCTCAGGGTTTTTTTTTTTTTTTGTTGCCAAATCATCCATTACAGCCTTCTGGCCAGGAGCGTATTTAGTCAAATTGGACTACAGAGTCACTTGGATGCAAGCTGGTTTTTCTTTCTTGCTTGTCTGTCTTTTGAAATTGAAGCCCACGGCTGGCACCGGCTCCCACGAGGTGGAATTCTCTACCTCCGTTTAACTCCAGGATGGTTTTCTGGATTAGAAAATGCCACCAGCCGTCAAACGGTGACATTTAGGGCTTTTTCGGCCGTAGTATAGAAACGGCCGGTGAGGCGGACAGCCTCTGGAAATCTCTGCGGTGCAGTAAGTGAAGTCGCTGGACCGGTGACATTTTTCAGCGTGCGTGCACTTACAGGTGTGTGCCCTCCCCTCCCCCCTCTCTCCCTTGTTTCCCTTCCTCCAGCTCTCCCCACGCAGCAAAAAGAGAAAAAGGTCAACTTGAAGGCGGAGGAGGGACACAGCATGATCCTGAACTGCAACCCCCCGCAGAGCTTCATGCAGCCCATCATCCACTGGATGGACTCGGGTGAGTGCATCAACCCTCCATCTCTGCCTCCATTACACACTTCCTGCCGCCCCACCTCACAATGTCTGCCTCATTATCAGTGATGGGCGCCACAAGTAGCGACGCCACTAGCGTAAACTACACTTTTCAGTGGCGTCACGGTAGCGCCGCTCCCTTTGAACCAAATAGTTTTTTTTTCCTGTAGTGTAGCTATTCTTAGAGTCCATTAGTGACGTTCAAACGCTACACGTTAATGTCCATGAGAAAGAGAGACGGCAAGTTCAATTTGTGGCAGTGGCACCGAGCTGCGGTATCCGGGTGGCACTCCCAGATGCCGCAGCTGGGTGCCACTAGTGCCGCAACTGCCGGAGGGGCCGCAGCTCGATGTCGCTAACAGTGACGGCACGAGTAATGATAATTAGTACATGGTACGGCAAGTAAATGTTAAAAAAAAAAGGAAGACGCAAAGACCCAGACAGAGCTTGTTTGAATTGCTCCTGTTTGTTTTATAACAAATGATCAAACAAAGTATTTTTGCCTGCCTATTTGTTTGGTGGAAAGTCGTTCTTGATCATGAAGTTGGTACAAAAAAAGTAGTATCGATGTAGCTAGCTACTTTTGCTATGTAGCTTGTGGTGTAGCTTGCTACATTTCTCTGGGGATAGCTTCTGCTGTAACTAAGCTATATTTAATCGAGAGTAACTTACTACATTTTCCAAGTAGCTTGCCCATCACTGCTCATTATACACGTCTACTGCATCGCAGGGAGGAAGTTGATTCCTTTAGAAGGATCCATCTGCTGTGCTTGTGCACTCCTGTGAGATTACAACCCACCTCTACATTGTTTCTCTTCTCAGCCTCCCCGGCTCTGTTCGTGGTCCGATTCTTTGCAGTCAATTTCCTCACAACTGATTTTATCACCCCCCGCCACCTCCCCACCGCCGCCGCCGCCGATGCCTCTCATCCTGTTGTTTCTCTCTGACTTTGTCTGATTATCATCTCGTTCTCACTTTGGTTAAGCTCCTCTTTCTCAATTTCCTCTTTGTCTTTCAATTTGCCTCGACACTTTCTCCTCCCCTTCCTCCTCCTCCTCCTCCTCCTCCTCCTCCACCTCCTCCTCCCTGCAGGGCTACGCCACATTGAGCTCAGCGAGCGGGTGGTCGTGGGCAAGGATGGCAACCTGTACTTTGCCCATTTGACACGTCAGGACAGCAGGAAAGACTACACATGTAACGTCCAGTACCTGGCAACGCGAACCATTCTTGCAAAGGAGCCCATCACTCTCACTGTCAACCCCTGTGAGTTTTCCTTGGCTGAGGTTTCTTTTCTTTTTTTCTTTTTTTTTAAGCTGTGAGTGATCGACTTTTAGGCCAGTATGATGAATGGAGCAACTGCAACCCTGGTGGCAAATTCAATTTTTACAAAATGACTGTCTTCTTTTTAGAGACACTTGAGAAAACAGCTGCCAAAAGCTGCTTTCCTGCTGAAAACAGTGTAAATAAATTATGACGACAGATTGAAGGAAGCGCCTCGGCACAGCGGCAATTACAGAAAGCTAACTGAGACGATAATGCAGCACCCAGTACGTCAGAGGTTAATACAATAACTTAAAAAAAACGAGTCATTGGATCATAATTGAGAATCCAAATCAAATGTAAGTATCAAATTATAACGCCACTCGCTGTGAAGCTGAGTTGATCATACTCACAGCACAGTCGCCGGTCAACTTTCATCCGTCTTGCTAACCTGGCTTTGGCTGGACTTCATTTTCAGGTGCAGGTCCTTTTTATGTTATTGTAGTAATTATTCATTAGAAATAAATACTCCATTAATCATAGCCAGGCCGGCCCGTCAGCAGTGTTTGCAGAGAACCGCTAAAGTCTGTAGTCAAAACCAAAGTCATCCCCATCAAGGCCGTTGTGCTGACTGAGGCGTTCCGCGGCCGGAGGCAGCAGGGCGGCTCCTCACCTCCTCAGTGCGGCGGTAATGAGATGAGGCCCCTGCTGAGATGTGGCTGCCGGCATCTGTGGCCCCAACTAGAGGTCAGAAAGTGAAGCGCATGTTAACATGAGACCTCTCTGTGCGCCGTTTGGGAAATGCAAAAAAAAAAAAAAAACAGGTTGGGAGGTAAGGTGGGGGAAAGTCACCTGACCTCGTGCAGGTGTCAGAACTTCCACCGCCGTGTCAGCAGAAAAGCTTTCTTTGCATATGTGGGAATCTTTCTCTGCAACTCCTCCTTGTTTATCATTTTTTTCCTTTTTCTTTTTCCCAGCCAACTCGGTCGTGCGGAACAAGAGGCCCCAGATGATGAGGCCGGCCGGGAGCCACAGCATTTACCACGCCCTCCGGGGCCAGACCATCGAGCTGGAGTGCATCGTCCAAGGCCTGTGAGTGTCCGTGTGCGCCACTGTCTTCCTCCACCCCTCCCCCCTCCCACCAATCAATCAGAAAAACCGGAACGACGTCCTTAAATCAATCCGGCCTTCCTCTCATCCATCTCGCTCCCCCATCCCCCCCTCCCATCCCCCCCCCCCCCCGCCTCCTCTCACTCTCCTTCACTCCATTATCCATCTCCGGCTGCCTCCTGATGTCCCCTGACATCTCTGTTGCTCACTGCCTTCTCATATTTATGCATTTTTCCCCCCCCCTCTACACATACGCACATCTTCTCTGTCCCCGCCCGCGTTTCCCTTTCAATTGCTCCCGCGTCGTTGCCACCTTGGTTTCCTGCTTTTTTTTTCTACTCTACCACCTGACGTGCTCGGCCCACCTCTCTGCAGTCCGACCCCTGAGGTGTCGTGGCTGCGGAAGGACGGCGAGATGTCCGAGTCTCGCACCACCAAGGAATTGTTCGGCCGCCTCCTGCGCTTCTCCAACGTCTCCGAGAACGACGGAGGCGAGTACCAGTGTATAGCCAAGAACCCCCAGGGGAAGGCCTCGCACACCTACATGCTGACTGTAGAAGGTAGGCCACACACACACACGCACACACACACACACACACACACACACACACACACACACACACACACACACACACACACACACACACAGAATTCACCTTATCGCACTCTTTCCCCATTAAATGTCAACGTCAGCCCCTCATCCCTTTCCTCGCTCCCCTTTCACAAAGTGTGCGATAAAACATCCGCTCCTGCAAATCAACCCTTTGTGATGTCACAAAGTGCACTCATCCCGTTCCCAGATTAGGGATAATAAGAACCTGACCTGTCTTTGTTTTGCCGTCTGAAAATGTCAAATGTCCAGCCAGGCTTCAGTTACAACAGGAAGCTAAAACGCTGCCTTTGGTTTTTAACAGAAGGTTAAATTGTCAGCTTTTGGGTGGCAGAAAAAAGGGTTTTATTTAAACTAAAAACAATAACCAACTAAGGGTGTCCAATACGGTCAAAAAAAAATAACAAAACCAAATCAGGAGACTTAAACAGAAGACAAAGACAAAGCGGGTACGAAAGAAAGTCGATACAAGGAACTAAGATCACATGGAACAACAGACCTGAAAATGACAAAACACTTTGGCAAGAACAAGAACGGCATGGCATGACGACAATGATCCAACACAGACAAAGAATGACAACTATTATTTGCCGTGACGCCGTGCGTTCTTCCTGCCTTGCAGCGGCGCCCTACTGGACCGCGTCCCCGGTCAGCCAGCTGTACGCCCCGGGAGAGACGGTCAAACTCGACTGCCAGGCGGATGGCACGCCCTCCCCCGCAGTCAGCTGGTCCAAAAACGGGATCCCCCTCTCCGGTGGGTGCACAGGCGCGGCAGCCAGGATCACTCCCCCCCTCAGTGGTTACTACCACTGTGTCCGTGTTGAAGCGCTTTGCCTTCTCTTTCGACAGAGCTGGACAAGGACTCCAGGCGGACTCTGACAGCCAGCGGCTCCCTGATCCTAAAGGACGTCAACTTCGGCGACACGGCCATCTACCAGTGCAAGGCCTCCAACACTCATGGCACCATCCTCACCAACACCAACGTCTATGTCATTGGTGCGTGTTGTTTTCTGTTCTCCTGGGGCTGCTCTTTGGTAGCGTCTATTTCTGTGTGGCTGACTGACTTCTCTTTGCGTGTTTTTGTTTTCAGAGCTGCCCGCCCAGATCCTCAGCGAGGACGGCAGCGTGTACACTTTCGTGGAAGGCCAGAAGGCCTCGCTGGAGTGCGAGACCTTCGGCTCTCCCAAGCCCAAAGTCATGTGGTGAGGCGCCGACACCGCTTCTCCCCTCCCCCGTCACCCGCCTCCAAGCGTTTGGACCAGCGTCGCGTTTTTTTTCGTCGCGTTGTGCGTTCCAGCGTGGCGTCCGTGCAGTGCGAGCGATCGCGCCAGCGACGCCTCACACGTCTGTGTGGGGGCGGCTCTTTGCAAGCATAAATTAGCAGCCAAATGTTTCTACATCTGGGCTGTGATTGTGAATGTAGTCAGCGTCGCCGCCAGCAGCCCTCGTTGCAGGTGGCACGTGAATTCAGCTCAACTTCAAATAAAGGGTTTATTTCTGCAGGAACAGTTGTTGTGCAAACTGCTTCTGCGGTGTGGGCGGGCGGGCGGGTGGACGGATGGGTGGGTGGGGAGGGGTGTGGGTTTGTGTGTTTGGGAGGAGTGGGTGGGTTTTCATCATCATCTTGTTGCGTTTCCCCGAAAACTAAACCTGGATGATGAAACGCTGCACAGCACAAACAAAAGCCAAAGCAAGCAAAGGGACCCTCGTTTTCTCAAAGGTGGCGGTGGGAACAAAACTCCCCACAGCCACCCACTGATTCTGTCAAAATGATAGACAAACAAAGAAAAACAAAAAAAAACAGACCTGAAGCAAAAGTGAAGTAGAAAAAAAATATCTATCTCTTTCAACACACATTCGACTCAGATTTTCAATTAAACCAGAATACACAGAAAGCCAACTGACGGTGTTGACTCTCTGGAGACACTCCAACCTCCTAATATAGCCTCCCAGCCAGGCTGATTGCGGTCAGCTGAGAACGTCACAGGTGCAGCCATCAGCTCCTGATGAGCGGGGAAACCTGTGACCTAGATTCTGGATCTCTGTCCATAACAATCTGTTGCATTTCTGTTGTTCAGGTTTTTATTTTTTTTTGTCCAGCACTTTACGTTGCATTTTCTTTGTCTGAAAAGTGCTTTATAAATAAAGGTCCATTTACATTTTTTTTCGTTTGCAGGGAGGGCAGCGGCATGTTGTCGCTCCTGGAGGATCCCAGGGTGAACCCGCTCACCAACGGGACCCTGGAGATCTCCAACGTCACGCACGACGACAGCGGCGTCTACACCTGCTCCGTGCCCAACACCAACCTGTCAGCCACCGCCGTGCTGGAGGTCCTCAGTGAGTCGGCGCTTGTGACCCTCAGCGGCCAATCGTGGTAACGCGCACCCCACTGCAGCTCGTCCCAACAAGGTCTCTCTCTCTCTCTCTCTCTCTCTCTCTCTCTCTCCCTCTCTGTCTTTCTGTCACCGTCTCTCTCCCATCAGACAAGACGGTGATCGTGTCGCCGCCGCAGGATCTGAAGGTGCAGGTGGGGAGGACGGCGATATTCACCTGTCTCTCCGAGGTCGACCCAAAGCTGGGCTCCCCCCTGATCCAGTGGAGGAAGAATGACCAGAAGCTCTTTGAGTCGTACGGTGATGAAAAGTAAGAGTTGACCGACGGGAGAGGCCTTTACTTTCTTCATCATTAAGCCCTCAAACTCTTATTGGTGCTTTTGGTTAAAGGCCCCGTGTGTACGATTTAGCAGCATCTGGTGGTAGGAAATTGCAGTGCTGACTAATAATGAAACTAATATGTATTCTTTGGTTGATGGTTGATGATAGTTTGTAATCTGCCCATTCAGCAGTATAACTTCAGCCTCCCCCTGCAAACATTTTTCCAAGTACACCCGCAGGGAAATCATCTGGAGATATTGCCACCTCCCTAGTAGAAGTGGAGTCTATATAAATATAGATTTACATTTTCAGCAAATGAAAACACAGCAGTCATTTATCTTCAGATAAATGATATAATTCTTTATATACTGGGCCTTTACAACTTTTTTTCCCTCTGTCATTTTTAGACATGACTTAAAGATCTCATTGCATTGCTGTTCTAACAAAGATGAGACGCATGAGGCTGTAAAAAGCATCACCTCATACTGACTGCTGCTCTGCAGATACACATTTGACGGACCCGACCTGATGATCGCCAACGTGGAGCCTGGTGATGAGGGTGTGTACACCTGCCAGATCATCACCAAGCTGGACATGGCTGAAGCCAGAGGAAGACTCACTCTGTGTGGTAAGACTGCTGAACGTGACGCAGCGTTTATCTGCAAGTGGCTCATAAGACGAGGTTTATACAGGAGGGGGAAAAAATAGTTTGCTCTATATCATATATAGAATTCTAAAATGACAATCGTGCTCGTGGGTTTTCGACCTTATTAAGATTTTATTCCTCTCCCGCTCAGATCGTCCGGATCCTCCCGTCTCTCTTCAGATAAGAGATGCGAAGCATCGCGTCGTCAACCTGAACTGGACCCCAGGAGACGACCACAACAGCGCCGTGCTGGGTTGAGTAAAGCGCACGCCGCCCCCTGACTTTGACTGAGAAGCTCTGCAAACACCTGAAACGCCTGCCCTCGTTTCCCAGTTTATCTACTTCAGATGCAGGGGCTGTTTTTTCTCATGAAGAGTGATGCGATTTTGTGTGCAAAAGAGATTTCTCTGGGCGTCTTCCTTCTCCCTGCCTCCACTCCTGGATGTGCAGCAGACACCCAGGGCAACACACACACACACACACGCACACACAATCAGAGTGCAAACAGAACATTTCATTTTGTCTCGCTTACTCTCAGAGCAACAGATCTATATCTTTCATCACCCTCGGGGCAAAACAAGACGTCTGTCCTTTTTTTTCATTACTCTGACAGGCCTGTTTATTGTTGGAAAGCTCAAAAAGCCAAAGCATTCATTCATGTCTTTAAAAAAAAAAAGAAACAGCTTTATTTATATTTCCTGTTTTGTTTTTTTAATATTATCTTTCCCTGACTGTTTCTGCAGAGTATGTGATTGAATTCGAGGACCTGGGTTTGCCTGAGAATGGGTGGGAGGAGCTGAAGAGGGTCGGCGGAAACAAGAAGCACGCCAGCCTCCGACTGTGGCCGTTCATGTCTTACCGCTTCCGGGTCACTGCTGTCAACGACGTGGGTAAAAGCGACCCAAGCAGACCGTCAGACATCCACAACATAACAGCGGAAGGTCAGAGGCAGTGTTTTGTGTATACAGGTTTATTTATTTATTTATTTTAAAAGTCAAAAACACTATGCTGAGCTTATTTGCAATTCCAGCACCGGACCGAAATCCCGAAGACGTCAGGAGTGAGTCCACGGACCCTGACACTCTGGTCATTGCCTGGGAGGTACGCATATGTTATCCAAATCTATACACAGGGGAAAAAAGCAATGATTCAAAACAATGAATGGCTCATTTAGGGCGTTTTTTAAATAAATTTTTTTGGTCTCAGGAAATGGACAAACATGACTTTGGCGGTCCAGACTTCAAATATCGGGTGATGTGGAGGAAGGTCGTGGGCAGCGGACCCGACTGGCACACGGACCACACAAGAGAGCCGCCCTTCCTCGTCAGTGACATACACAACTTCTCTGCCTTTGAGATCAAAGTTCAGGCCGTCAACGAGATAGGAGACGGACCCGAGCCCGACCCTGTCATCGGCTACTCCGGGGAAGATGGTAATAAATGAATAATGATGAATGAAGAAATTAATATACAGTATTTAAAAAAATAAGTATTACATTTTCTTTGACAGAGAAAGTGGTATCTATAAACAAGTCATTCCCTCACCCGTTTTTAGTCTACTTAGTCTGACTGCTCTCCAAATCAACCCATTGTGATGTCACAAAGGGCGTTGATATCTTCTCCAAGTTAGCAGTAAAACACAGCGGGCCTCTTCATAGTTCCGCCCTCTGGGACACCCTTGTTTGTTTCAAACACGCGAAAGGTTCAACAACAACAGCAACAACAAATGTCGTTGGAGGCTGTAAACAGAGGGCTAAATGCGCTGCTTTGTTTTTTCCTGAGCGCAGTTAGGGATAATTGGAGCCCAGGATGAGAAATAAAGGAAATAGATCTCAGTATGTGTGGTTAATATCCCGACTTGGTGGCCGTCCGGTGTGTTTCAGCTCCTCTGGAGTCTCCCATGAACGTGGGCATCGAACTCATGAACAGCACCACCATCAAAGTCACATGGGCAGCGGTGAAGAAGGAGACGGTCCGAGGACACCTGCTGGGCTACAGGGTACGGATGGTGCATCTCCTCCGGCGTCGGCCAGACACACTCAGCCCTCGCCCTCATGAATAAAACACTCTCACAACACAAGAGTGAAGCCGCGGCTCAGTCTGGCAGCTTTGCTGTAGTTTCAAGGTTACTCGGAATTCAAAGCCATTTTCTTTTTTTTCCTTTTTTTCACTTTACTTCTGAAATGTTGCACATTTTTTGAAGGCCTCTTCCTTTAATAACCCCGCCCATACTCCGCATCCCTCAAAGACATGATTTTTTTTATTTTTTATTATATTTTATTGATTTTTCATTAACAAACATACAAACAAGGAACCCCACAGTACAGCTCTAACAAAGTTACAGTAAACAGCAATAATAATGTACCGGGTTACATAAAGACAAATCTGGATCATATACATTGATTACATCAGAGTCATGTCAAGGGATGAGATTTGACTTATCTCCTCTTTTTTTCTTATTTGTAATTATTTGCAGTAAATGAACCAAATCCCTGGGTAGATAATCAAGCAAGGGCTGCCACATGTTATGGAAGGCACTGATGTTGCCTTTTAAAATGGCACTTAGATGTTCCATAGGAAAGACCTTGAATGTATCTCGGTACCACTGTGTGACAGCGGGAGGCTTTTTCCTGAATCCACTGGAACCGGACCCGGCGTCTTGCCAAGAGTTTACTCAATAAAATGAGCCGTCTAGAGGATAAGGAGAGCTGCACCATAGCTATACTGAGAAGAAGCAAGATGCCCATGAAATGCTAACCGCTTTGTTTCTTTGGTGGTTGCGGGGGGTTCGGTTGGTTGCAGATCTACTTGACCAGAATCAGGTCCAGGGCACATCACCGTTCCCGCAGGGCCAAGGACCCAAGCAACACGCTGGTGATCGAGGCCGGCACCAGCGAGGAGAAGCTGATCAGTGACCTCAGGCCCTTCTCGCACTACGAGGTGGCCGTCACCGTCTTCAACAGCAAGGGGGAGGGGCCGCTGTCTGAGCCGCGGTCCTTCACGACCGAGGAGGGCGGTAAGAGAGCGAGACGCTCGCGGGGAGGGGACGAGGGACGGGTGCCAAGACCAGAATGGGAGGAGGTGAAGGGGAGATTTAATTAAGAAGGAAGGAGAGACAGACGGAGCGATACGGGAAACGGGAACGAGCAGAGACGAGGTTACGGCAGAGGAGACGATGACAATGTCCCGAGAGTGACTGGGCAGCGAGTCAGCGAGGCAATTAGGCAATTGGAGGAAATGGTAGAAAAGAGATGACGTCGAGACAAATCATGATGATGCCCTTTAAGATGAGCGCTGGAATGAGGAGAAAGGAGAACAGCTGAAAGTCTGGCGAAATCCTTCCTGAGAGGACGTTGAGGTCCAGACTCGATTGAGGCCAATAAAATAGCCACGGCACCACACACTTGACCAGTTATTTGTGTGTATCCAGCATGTGTGCGCCATTAACCAGATGGGTTTGTGTTGCCGCCAGTTCCTGGTCCTCCTGCGTCCCTCACCCTGGAGAGCCCCTCCGAGTCTGAGATGACCCTCCGCTGGACTCCTCCCGACCAGCCCAACGGAATCCTCCTCGGTTACCTGCTGCAGTACCAACAGAGTAAGAAACCGTTTGAAACACAAAACACGCAGGGCCTCGCTACAATCATCCGGTCGAGCTTCTTTGACATTTCGGGTAAAATCAATACCAGAGAAAGAATGTCGAAAGCGCCGCCTAACAATGATCGTCATCAGTCACCCAACGCGTGGCCGGCGAGCAGGTGACGGCAATGGAGTCATGACGGAATGTTTCCTCTGGCTCTCAGTCGTGGAGAACGAAGACAGCCCCTTGCAGAAGAAGAGAATCGACGGGCCCGACGTCACCCACTACACGCTGGTGCGTCTGGACCACAACAGCCACTACCGCTTCTACCTGAGCGGGCGCACCGCTGCTGGGGACGGGGAGGCGCTCCAGAGGGACGGCGCCACCACTCTGGAGGGAGGTAAAAAACAAAAAACAAAAAACAAAACAAAACAAAAAAACCTGTACTGTGTCATTTTTTAGGTTTCAAAGGTTAGGGTTAAATAACCTATTTGTAATAAGAGTAAGAATACTTAATTGAAATTAGCCCAATTACAGCAGCATTTACAGTGTAGGAGAGAAAGAATTAAGGATAATGATAAAAAATATATATATATATCAAAGGCAGCAAATTACTTCATGTGTTGTTGAGTGCACAATTGTTCAGAATTCATTCAAAATGCAGCATTTGAACAATTGACATCTATCTTAACGAAGGCGATGTTGGTGACATAGTGGAAGTGACGTAAAAAGCCTTGCTAGCCAAATGAAGTACTAGCTAGCTAGCTAGCTAAAGTGTTCCAAGTTACAGCGGCCACAGTTGAATCAGGCAGCGAAATAATTAATAATTTATTACACCAGTGAGTGCTAAACAGCAGCTACCAACTGGGGATCAACCCTGCCCAAGTTTGTGAAAAGAGTAAAGTAGCGCTGCATTAAAGCGTACTCCGTGTAAGTGCTCCAGCAGGAGTGTGCGAGCTGCCAGACGGCTCCAGTCACGCTGGATCAATAACTCCATCCCTCACTGTCGACGCCTCGCAGTGCCCCCTGCCAACATCACCCTCACCGCGGGGGAAAAGTTCCTCAATCTCAGTTGGCTGACGGAGAAGAGGCAGAGAAACGTTGGCTTCTACATCCACTACCTCAGGAAAAGCGGTATTGCTTCACCCGCTTCGCCCGCAAGTATACAGATGCTGAAAACCCGGCAGCGTGTCGCTGAAGCTCTGCGTTTGTCGTCCCCAGGGGACGGCAGTAAGTGGAAGCGGTCGGAGAAGGTCAACTCCACTCAGGGCTTCTACCAGCTGCAGGGCCTGACCCCGGGCGCCACCTACCGCCTGCGCTTCACCCACGGCAACGACACCTTCTGGACGACCGACATAAAGACGGAAGGAGCCGGTAGGATGTGAAGCCGTCTGCAGCGCCTTCATTCATCTTCTGCTCTTTCATCTCCTCTCCTCTGGGCTTCCCACGTCTAAATATAAAGCCCCCCCCCCCCAGTCGTGCTGAGAGTGTCTTCCAGCTCTCTCCGCCTTTTTCTCAAAGACTTGTGCGAACAGGGAGCTTGCTCGGCTTTATGAAATGATCTGTTACTCGAGCTTGCTTGGTTTGTTTTGTTTTTTATCATGTTTTGGCTGTTTTCTTTGCTTCCCCAGTGAAGCCTCAGCCTGTCAACCCCACCACCACCACCACCCCCCACCCCCCCACCCCTCTCTCTCATTCGCTCCAGATTCCTCGTCCTCTTTCATCCTGTCTCTCGCACCTTTTCCTAATTCAGTTTTCTCTCTTCTCGTTCTTCCGTCTCACTTGGCCGTGACTCGCTCCTCTGGCTCCTCTGGCCTCGCTCTTCCTTCCAGAGGTGACAGAAGTGCAGCAGAGCATCGCCACGCAGGGCTGGTTCATCGGCGTCGTGAGCGCCGTCGTGCTGCTGCTGCTGGTGCTGCTGATCCTCTGCTTCATCAAGAGGAGCAAAGGCGGCAAGTATTCAGGTGAGGCTCTCTGGGGTTGAAGCCCGAACACAGACGTCGAGATGTTTGAGGCCACGAAGGAGGCGATAAAGGGAGTGCGCTATATTTAGCCGTCTCCCCCTGGGGGAGAGTGGCGGGACGCCGGACGGCTGCTGAGTCACACCCTGCACAGTCTCAGTGGGTCACAGCGGACAGGCCGTAAAGAATAATAGCCGTAATGAAAATGAGGAGGGTGCGGAGAAGCGAGCCAAGCCTCTTACAGGAACACAGCGACACTCTGTGAAATAAGGCTGCGCCAAATTGTGGTGACGAGTCGAGTGTGTGAATCATTGTGCACGTCTGAAACTGGCCCCTCCCTCAGGTTAGCTGAGGAATAGCCGCCGCCGCCGTGCAAAAGCTGGTCCAAATAAAACAAAGCAAAACTGCCCCGTTTCTGCCTGCATTTTTCTGGCAGGCTGTAAACACAGGGCTAAATTTGGTGGGGTTTTCTTTATTTAATAATGCCCGGACTGCTTTAGTGGCACATGAAAAATGGCTTTAATACGAGACTTTAACTTAAAAAGCCTGCAGGCTTTGATCAAAGAGGAATTGATTTTAAACAGTAATGTGACGAACAAGTGGCTGTTTTTCATCACTGCCTTTGAGCTTCAACTGAGAAAAAAAAACTGCTCTACCACCGCGAGCGCTTAATCATTGAATATTTTTGAGTGTTTTTTAGCAACGTTCAGGCGGGTATTTATTATGCGGGAAACCAGGCGCTAATTTAGCCACGGACTTCAAAGCCGAAGCAACCACATAAATAAGCAAACTGCCCTCAGATGAGTGCCGGCCTTTGCTCCACATACACAAACTTCCCTGCGTGTTTTTTTAGTTATTTATTTATTTTAATGGTGCTCAGCTCGCTGCCCGACAGAGAGTCATTATCGATGTCTGAGGCAGTGGCTGAGGAGGAGCGCGCTCGTGATCTCGCTGATACCCAAACCCAATAATCTCCTTCGCAGTGAAAGATAAGGAGGAGGGTCCGCTGGACTCGGAGGCGCGGCCCATGAAGGATGAGACTTTCGGAGAGTACAGGTCTGTTTGTTTCTAAACGCACTTTTACCACTGAACCTGTTTGCGGAAATACATATTTTCTTTTTCAAAGCCTGACTGCTAATGCAGCCTTGATCCCCTGAGCACTGCTGTTTTCCTTCTCCTAACCCGGTACACTCCTTTTACTTTTCCCTCTTGCTCCCCAATGCCTGCCACTGCTATGCAGATCTCTTGAAAGGTATGCAGAGATGTGATCCGTGTGTGTGTGTGTGTGTGTGTGTGTGTGTTTTTTTTTTTTCGTTAGCCCACAACCACTCATTTTACACCCCGTCTACTTCTTACACACCCGCCGATCTTTACGCACAGTATTGAGCTTTTACTGCGGTGAAGTTCAATACGCACGGATGCGACTGATGATCGCATCAGCATCGACATTATCAGCCTTCTGCATCATTTCACTGCACACTGTCTAGGAAGGTGTCATCAATGCCGTTTGACAAACGGTCCAAAATCCTCGCCTTGCGCCGCAGCTGGATGAGCGGTACTTCTGCTTTGAAAACTTTTCCCCACTGGTCTAAAAATTGCATTAGGATCCACCACCAGTCAGCTTCCTTGTGGTCGTGGGGAAAGCGGGATGGAAAAAAATCCTCAAAACGTGAGCCTGCTGCAGAAATGAGCGCAATGGCCGAACAATTGAACGGCATTTTCACATTTATTTCACACTCAAACGAGAAGAAACGGCATTGAGATCTTTTCTTTTCTCTGATCGATCGACTAGAGTTGGAGCTGGATGCGCTGGAATGTGCATCTAATGTCAATCAATAGTGCATCATTAGGCAGCCACGAACTGGAGCTACCTGGCTAAGCCGGCAGTACAAACGGGATTGAACGATAAACGCAGGGTTCGTCCAATCACCTTGCCAGGTTTGCCTCCCCTTTCTTCTGCGAGCTCTCTGCCGGAAGGAAGTGCAGGATTAATCCAGTGGGTGCAGGGGAGGTTTCACCTGCCGCACCTGGTTACCAGAATCCACATCTCCAGAGCCAATAGCTGCAGTATTGCATCCAAGGATATTTTTCCATGCCGAATAATTCTAAAAATTGTGAATCCACATTACGAAAACAACACACAAATTGAAAATCATCATCATCTCATCATTCCCTGGTGTCCGCCCAACGGTTTTCGCGCAGCTTACCGTGACCTCAATTTTGACCTTGGGCCCTTTTCCAAAATGCCAGTGACCTGGAGGAGAAGCGCACGGCCAGCCTGCCGTCGCTGGGCGAGGAGAGCAAGCTGTGCAGCGAGGACAACCTGGACTACAACGGCAGCAGCGCCGTCACCACCGAGCTCAACATGGACGAGTCGCTGGCCAGCCAGTTCAGCCGGCCCGGCGACGGCCTGCCGGACAACTCGCCGCTCAACCACCCGGCCAACGCCGTCAGCGCCGCCGGCCCGGCCACCAACGGCATGCCCAACTCCGTCGCTATCCTCGATTAGCCTCCCGCACGTCCGCGCCGCGGCCCATCAAGACCAAAACATCCCAACACACATGTGCCCGTACGCTCCTGCTCCCTCCTCCCTCCCTCCCTCCCTCTCAGCCTCTCCCCCTCCCCGCCCGACCGTCCGATCTGCAACGACTAACACACAATCAACGTTGACTCAACAGGCGCGGCTCGCTGCCGTCTGACCCACGGGACTATTTTGACCAAAGGACTGTCCAAAGTAGTGGACTAGTACAAGTTGACTGACGTGAGGACGTCCTTCAACCCCTCGACCCCCCTCCTCCCGTCCCCCCCTCCCCACCCCCCCGCCCTCCTCCTGTATCCGTGCAGTTTCCGAGATCCCCCCCCCCCCCGACTGCTCGGTCGTTTCTCTCCATTTCCTCTCTTTAGTTCCTCGCAGATCCATCCGCCGGAAGACAAGGAGCGAATGTTGAGACAGGTAGACGTATCAGAGGGGTTGTGGGCGTGTCCTAGCAGAGACGCAAGCGCAGCAGTGCAAAGGTTGGCAAAGCTGGGTGAAGGCGGAGCCTTAGCGTGTGAAAAGACTTGTTTTTTTCGTCATGCCTTATATTATTTCACACATCATTTAGTGCGTCTGACACCCGTTTGATGTCTTGAATTGTACTCACCGGTGATTTTTTATTTTCTTTTCAAAGAGTGTTTCAATACAAACACGTCTTTTTTTTGTTATTTAAAAAAGAATATATATAATCATTTTTCACTTCTTTCTTTTTTTTAATCTCACGACCTAAATTGCTTGACATGTTTCCTCCATAAAGAACTAAGCCAGTGATATTTCTTATTATGAGTAACAATGGATGCATAAAAAAGAGGGGGCGGGGGGGTCTTGCTGTGAAAAAAAAAAAAAAAAAAATGCTACGTAGCATCTGGTGTATATAGCTGCATCTACATTTATCTATTTAGCCATAAAACAGTGTTATAGATATGTACATGCTCCTCATAAGTTCCTGTGCCTGCTGGATCTGCATAGAGCACCAGATTGATGTCATTACTCTCTCGCCTCCCCACCAGAAGTGTAATGCCATTATCGGAGATGATATTGTAATTCTTTTGTGTCGAGACCTATGTGTAGCTTCCTGTAGCTGTCTTTGTCTCTTTCTACACTGTATTAAAAAAAAACCCCGCTGTTGTCCCCGATTAACAATCTTTTCATACCTGCTCATCATCTCATTCTAAACGAAAGCAGTATTTATGTCTATTTTTTAGACCAGAGAGTGGCGCCACGTGGGCGACGTCCTCTTTTTTTATTTTGCAGACCCTCATGAGTGGAAGGTGATGTTTGCGGACAGGCGAAATGATTGCCGGCTGATGTATGGTGAAGGCGAGAAGACGCTATTTTAAATCAAACACAGAATGTATTTGTTGTAGAACTGGGCGAACATTGTTTTTGACATGATTAAGAGGAAAAAACAGTTAATAAACAGATATGAAAGGACCCCCCCCCCACCCCCACCACCCAAAAGAATGTAAATACAACCCTTGCAGATTGTTTTAATGAGCCTGTACATGTTTGATATTTAAAAAAAAAGGTGCAGGTTTGAGACAGCTTCGTTTTAAAATGTCGCAAGTTGTCGTTTCTCTTCTTTGTACTGTTGCTATGAATTGAAACTTTTCAGTTTTTGGCAAATTTTCTGCAGTGAAATTTGGCTGTTTTAGAAAAAAAAAGTAGCGTAGAGTTGAGGAAAAAAAAAGAAAAAAAAGGAATAAAGGTGAACAAACATTTCAAAGTAAAACAAAAAAAATAAATAAACTAAAATATACATACGTGTCAATTAGTGATATTTGTATTGTCATCACAGTTCATTGTCACATTCAGGATTGTGTTGATGCCCAAAACCCTCCAGTGATGCTTTGCAGTGCAGTGAATATCTGTGGAGTTTTTTTTGTCTGATGCAGTTCAGAGAAAAGGGGGCGCAGCAAACTCTGTGCACGACCCACCTGTGCACAGTGCTGCAGCTTTCTGCTCTCTGTTTGAAACATCTCGTCTCAGTCCCTGAGCTAACACTGACGGGGATATTTGGAGGGGGAAAAAAAAGGTAACTCCCCGTTGTTGGTTTTTTCCAAACACACTCAGGACAAATAAAGCTTTTAAAATAATCTATTTTCATACAGGAGGGGCGACCCGCGCGAAGAAGCCAGTATGCTAACATGTCTATCTGCTGCTTAACATCCGTGTTTGTCAGTGTCGGAGGTGGCGGGCAAATGTTAGCTTTGAATGAGGAACAAGTGTGAACACACGCGCGCGCAGATACTCACTCGACTGCCACTCACCCTTTTGCTTTTTCATGTGTCAAGGGGAGGGGAGGGGGGAGAAGACCGATGGTGCTCGATTTTTTTGCTTTTTCCACCGCTGTCTCCCTCTCTACCTTTTCTAGCTTCAAGACAAAAATGCATTTAAAAAAAACAAAGAAGAATTAAACTCATTGTTTAGAAAAAGGAAACAAATCTTCAAGAATGCCTTTGTGACAGGAGGGGCGGGGGTGAGGAAATGATAAAAAAAAAAAGAGAGAAAAAAGAAGGACAAGACAGCAGAGAGGGTGCTGGGTACAAATGACTGCCAGTGTGTGTGTGTGTGTGCCTCTCTGTGACGTGTGGGATGCACAGACAACACAGCGGGAGTGGACGCAGCACGCGTGTGTCACGGGAGAAGGACAGGAGTTGGGGCTTGTACCACTTTTATGGGGCCAATATAACTGTACCTGCATTATGAACCCTACCAATGTAACAGGATATGTGACTGAAAAAAAAATAAAACTCAATGGAACAATCTGTTATCTGTTCTGTCTTTATATTGCATTTATTTATTGATTCGTTATCAGTTCAAAGCCCAAACAGCAAAAAGTCATCTCTGCTCCAGCCGCTAACCACCTAACTGGCGCTGAGGAACAAACAGGGGGCCCAGCCGGAGGTCGCAGAGGTCAAATGGTGATTGGACAGCTGGAAGGAAGTGAACAGGCAGCAGGCAGGACATAGAGAGGAAGGGAGGGAGGGAGGGAGAGAGAGTGAGAAAAAAGGACAGTGTGTCACTGTGTCGACACCTATTGATCGCACAACAAGATCCAGTTGGGGCCGAGTGCGAGGCTGACTGACTGACTGACCGACACCCGGCAGATTTTATCAGGTGGCCAATCCTGCGCAGGCAGGGTGTCGAGCCGCAGCGGCCAGCGGTCATCGGGAGCCGCTGTTGAACTGCAGGAAGTAGTCCCGGCCGGGTCTGTTGGTGTACAGCGTCTTGTTCAGGAAGTCCTGGCTGACACACAAAGATGGCGAGTGAGTGACTATGACGTGAGTGACAGTTCAAAGCCAGCTCTCTCTCTCTCTCTCTCTCTGATTTATTCATTTTTATCCTCGGCTGCAACTCTCTGCTCTGCGGCATCAAACACAGGTTCCTCCCTTTTGACTCCAATTTGTTCGGAATGAGTTAATTTGGCTCCTTTTTGATGTTCCAAATGATCACACACACAACTCTGGCTTCCCTTCAGCGGCTCCCAGCTTGTTTAGGAATTCCAGATTACACTGATCTCTCTCACAGCGAAGCCTCTTCAGTGGAGGTTGAACTCTAATCTTACGGTGATTTGCAATGTTAAGCCTTTAATACGTTCTATTTTCTTGATTTTGCCTTCACTTCTATCTCTACTAATGTACTTGCAGACCGGAGGCAGACTTGACTCACGCCGCCTGCTGCTCTCTGGCCAGCTGCTTGTTGCAGCCGTCCACCTCCAGCCTCTTCTGCCTGTCCAGCGCCGCCCGTCTGCTCTCCTCCTGCTCGGCCAGTGTGGACAGCCTCAGCCGCTGGAGGTCCCACGCTGCGTCCTGGGCCCTCTCGGCCTGCCGCCGGCTCTGTGGAGGGAAGACGGTGGTCACCAACAGCAGCGGTTTTAGCTTTCCAGCTCCAGCAGAGCAGTCTTGTGGAACGTTAGGTCTAAAAGTGTCAAAGCAGCACCAGTCGGATCAGATCTGGATGGAGACTCTGAGACAGCAGAGGGGGAAATTTGTAAGATATTGGTTGTTTTTTCAGCCCTTTTGAAGATTTTTTTTTATTATTATCAATACTTGTAATAGTTTGTCATTGGAAACAAAAGAGAAGTGGAAAAGTAAAGAGAGAAAAACAAAAGAAAATGTATAAACCTGTACAGGCAGACCACACAAGGTCAAAACATGTTGTATTTGAGTGACAAACGCAAAGATACTCAAAATGTTTGCATTAAATGGCCTAATGGAAAAATGGATTATTAGTTCGATGGATTCCAGATTGAAAAAAGGTTGGGCAACATTGTTTCAAGAGTTTTCAGAAGCTGCCCTGCATGTGTCGCATAATATCCACAAGAAAAAACAACACATATTTATACCCGTTTCTCCATGCATTGTTTTTCTCTTTCTCTGTGGATGGCGCTCCGTTGCTCGGCGCTCATCCCCTTCCACCTGTCCGCAGGAACCTGAGGCTTTGCCCCGCCCACCGGCCCTGCAGCTGCCGCCTCCTCCTCTGTCATCAGGTCGGACGCCAGCGTGTGCGAGATCTCCGACAGATTCTGCCGCTCCTCTTTCCTCTGCTCCTCCTTGGCCTCCTCCGCCCGCTCCGCAGCCTGTTGGGGGCGGGGGGCCGGGGGGGGGGGGGGTGTCGGGGTGGTGGAGGACTTTGGCGGTGAGGAAGGCTTTTGACCAATCACATTTCATTATAAATATCAGAGCCCCGCTCAGGTCCTCTAACAACAGGGAATTTGCTCTGCAGTGTTTGGAAATGTTCCCTCCAGAGAGATTCCCTCTCTTTCTCTCTCTCTGTCTCTCTCTTTCTCTCTCTGTCTCTCTCTTTCTCTGTCTCTCTCTCTCTCTCTTTCTCTGTCTCTCTCTCTTTCTCTCTCTCTCTCTGTCTCTCTCTCTGTCTCTCTCTTTCTCTCTCTCTCTCTGTCTCTCTCTTTCTCTGTCTCTCTCTCTTTCTCTCTCTCTCTCTCTCTCTCTGTCTCTGTCTATCTCTCTCTCTCTGTCTCTATTTCTCTTTCTGTCTCTCTCTCTCTGTCTCTCTCTACTCAGCTGTAATTGCTGGCACGTCGCACATGTGAGTGGTTATTAGAAAAACCACATGATTGTGATGGAGGTGGAAAAAAAGGACCTGAGTGATTTATAATGATGCATCCCAGCGGAAGGTTCACCTCGCTGCATTCAAGGGTTGGGGGGGGCTTTTATTCTAAGCAGACGAGGCCCCACGCATACATCAGAGTGCTTTACCCAGCCGTGATGCCGGGGACTACAGTGGGACGATGGCCGCCGTCCTGCAGGCGGGCGTGAGCGCGCATGCATCACTTAACATTTTCAATTAGTGCGTTTAATTTTGAATTTCCACCCGAGAACGGCCTGTCGGCGAGCGAAGCCCAGAGGATTCGGCTTTGAGCGTCCGCGTCAGCGAGTGGTGCACGTGCTTGTGTGTGTGTGTGTGTGTGTGTTTGTGTGCGCGTGTGCGTCAGTGCGCGCACCAGAGCTTGATTGTAGTTGCCGAGTGCGACGCGCGCGGCTCTCTTGCGCTGCTCCTCCTCCGCGCACATCCGAACCCCCCTGGCGTCCTGGTGCAGCAGCTCTTTGCTCACGAGCTTCTCTGGAAACACACACACGCACACACACACACATGCGCGAGCGCACGATGATACAGTATTGCCAGCCACCACTGCCACTGCTTCACTCCACGGTGACTTCCAGGCGTTTTCCAAGTCAGGCCTGACCCCAAACCGTTTCCTTAACCTTAATCTTCGCCTAACCTCAATTCACACCGTGCTTCTAGATTTAAGCCACCGGCCCTGAAATTTAATGATAGTTTTGTGTAGAGACAAAGTGAGCGAGATGTCCTCACTTTGAAGCAACACCACCGCTCACACTGACAAGAACAAGCCCTGACACACAAACACAAAATGGAAATCCCCATTTATTTATTTATTTATTTATTTTTCTTTCATGCTTTTAACGCCTGCATTAGCCATTGTGCATAGATGTTCTGTGGTGACGCATACATGCATCTGGGATGAGTGAGTGTCCATCCATCAAGGCCACCTGCCATGGAGAGCTGTGAGTGGGAGTGATTTTATGTGTGTGTGAGTGTGTGTGTGTGTGGGGGTGGGGGGGTGGGAGGGTTGGGATGGGTTGGCGTATGTGTGGCGTTTACAGAGGCTCGCTCATTAGTATTATTTCAGTGTGTGTGTGTGTGTGTGTGTGTGTGTGTGTGTGTGTGTGTGTGTGTGTGTTTTTTTCCCCACCTCTGTGCTTCTCCCTCATGATGCTTCTCTCATTGTCTTGCCTCTGTGCCTGCAGTTCTTTCCCAGTCTTCTTCATCCGCTCCTTCCTTCGCTGCTCCTCTTCGGTTCCCTCCCCCTGCACAGCAAACGGGGCCACGAGGGGACCAGACATCATTTTGATTTTATTTTTTTACCTCCACATGTGATGCATAGTAAACCACCTGCCTGCTGCTAACGTCACCTGGAACACTTGCATGCTGGCAGGCCCCAGGGGCGCGCCTTCTGGTACGGAGATCCCGACTGCCCCCTTCAGGCCGCACTTGAGATCTGCATCTCGAGAGTCCTCCGCTCGCTGGTGCGTGGCCCAATGCTGGGTTAGGTCGGCGTGCACAACTGCCCTCTCACTTCTCTCTCGAGTGACCTGCTGCAGAATCACATCGTCGTGATACTGCCTCATTTTATCTGCAAGAAATGAACCCAAAACCGGACCCAGAGCTTACTGGTTTTGGAATATTCAAAATAAAACTCCTACTTGAGGCTCTTACATGTGACTCTGATACCACCGTCTGAAGTAATGCCTATTTTACCAAAAGCCTCGTCCCGTAGAATCTCCATGTTTTGCCGGCGTCGTTTCTCTTCCACCTGCTGGTTGAGCGCGTCGACGTCAAGGCCCATCACGCGGAGACGGGTGTCATAGATCCTGGCCTTGCGCGCCGACTCTGCAGACCTTCTCCTCTCCACAGCCTTCAGCGTGGCTTGGTCTTCAGGCAAGTCGAAGCTCTGCATTCTCCCAATTGGGGAAAATCCTTGCCAGAAATGAGTCATTGATTTTAATGAACAGAAACTGAGGTTACTGTACTAACTAAAATCCCTAGAGACTTCTTCTTCTTTTTTTTTTTTAACCATCTATCATTTTGAAAATTTTAATTTCATCTTCTTTTTTTATTTTTATTTATTTATTTTTACGGTGAGCAGTACTGACCTGTGTGGATGGGACAGAGGCCTGCTGCTGCTGCTGTGTTTGTAGCGAGGCCATGGTAACCATGGCAACATTTGCCACCGGCACCACTCGTTTATTTGGCACAGATTGCAGCAGCCAACGGGCCACTCGTTTTGCACATGGGATGGGAAAATCAAACACAAACTGATACGTTTATTTTATTTATTTGAAAACCTAAACTTACATTTATAAATATTGGGCAGCGGTCATCACGTCCGTGACGATGGGTCTCGCGATAAACTGTGGGGTTTCATGTCTCGCGCGCTCAGACGTCTTCCTGTCGGATTGTAAAATGGCGCATTGTTTTTACGACTGCATCGCGGTCCTTTGAACAACATTCGAAAGCGGTTAAACTGTACATGCACCGCATAATGTGACGACCAGCGAGGGAAGCAATAGAGTGAACAGACAGCTTCATTCATTTGCCCGCATGCTTTGTCTCTGAATAGCTCGCATTGCGCGTCGTGTTGTTAGCATTAGCTAGCTATTTAGCTAGCTAACAAATTGAGAGCGATTTTTTTTTTTCTTCCTGTGGTAACGGCACAGCTACAACGAAAATGGGATATTTAAAACTCATAGAAATCGAAAACTTCAAATCCTATAAAGGCCGACAGATCATCGGACCCTTTCACAAGTTTACTGCAATCATCGGACCCAATGGCTCTGGTATGTTATGACTGTAAATAGTGGCTCTCGGCTAACGTCAAGTACAAACTGATTGCTAGCGCAGGCTAACAGTTTGCACGACCAGCAAGCTGTTGAAATCCATCACAACTTCTGGTTCATGCAAGTTTACGATCTGCATTGCTTTTTTGGGGGGGCGGGGGTTAAAGTTACTGGTGACCATTGCAGTATTGCTCTGTAGAATTCATTATTTAAAATACTTATATTACGATTTCTGCTCCTAAGTATCGGTGCTGTTGGGAATTACATGTTCCTATGCACGGGGCCAAATAAATAAAGCAGGAAATTTGTTAATTGTATTGTGTATTTACTGCACTACGTTGTAATTATATCATCAATAACTTCAACTTCAACCTCAGTCAGACATCTGCTGGCACTGTAAGTTGTAAACGTTATGGGAAAGAATTTCCAAATTTTTATGGTCAGATTGGCTTTTCTAATGGGAAAACATGTCAACATGTGCTGGGTCTTCGTCAATAACTGCAGTTCTATGTTTCTGTTTTCTGCTTTTTTTTCTTAGGTAAGTCCAACCTTATGGATGCCATCAGCTTTGTGCTGGCAGAAAAGACCAGTAACCTGCGTGTCAAGACTCTGAAGGATCTGATTCATGGAGCACCTGTGGGGAAACCTGCTGCCAACAGAGCTTTTGTCAGTATGGTGTACCAGGAGGACAATGGAGAGGAACGTTCCTTCACGAGGGTCATCATAGGTATGAACTGCCAGCCATTTAGGGCTCTCTCTCGAATTTACTGTGCAATCATCTTTGCACTGAAAATTGAAGAGAGCAAAACACCAGCCTTGCACCATGGTGTTAAAGGGCTGAACCTTGATGCCTAAATACTATTAAAGAAAAATGACTTTTGCAGATTTTGCCTGTCTTTTTAATTCTCCTTCCTTCCTTCCTTCTTTTACAGGTTCTTCATCTGAGTACCGCATCAACAGCAAGGTGGTGGGTCTTCCTGAATACAGCGAAGAGCTGGAAAAACTTGGCATTCTGATTAAGGCCAGAAACTTCTTAGTCTTCCAGGTGAGACTAAACTATACTCTCACTTTCTTGGTGCTTTAAAGTGTATGAGGAAGTTTTCTGTCCATTAATATTTCATTGTAAATGTAATATTTGTAGCCACTGTTGTGAAGCGCCATTTGACGTCCCTGTCTATTGCTTTGTCAGGGAGCTGTGGAATCTATTGCCATGAAAAACCCAAAGGAACGCACAGCTTTGTTTGAGGAGATTTCCCGCTCTGGGGAGTTGGCCCAGGAATACGACCGCAGAAAGAAGGAGATGGTGAAAGCCGAGGAGGACACACAGTTCAACTATCACCGTAAGAAGAACATTGCAGCTGAGCGCAAAGAGGCCAAGCAGGAGAAAGAGGAGGTATGACCAGCGTGTCTCATTTGTTACATCTTCATCACTCTTCTAGTATTTTTAAAAGTTTATCTAAAGATATTATTCTGTGTTGTTTAACAGTTGTCTTAGTTCAACATACGGTATCAGAATCAGAAACATGTTTATTGACAAGTAGGTTTAGCACTTACAAGGAATTTGTTGCGGTGTGGATGGTACTTTAGAGGACAGCAGAACAAAAAAAAAGAGGGCAGTAACTATACTGAAAAATATTTAAAAAAATATACAGAAGTATATACACTTCGGATAAGTTACAATTGGAATTTACAAAATTAGTGAATATATGTGTATAAAAGTGTAATAAACTCAATCCCGTCCTTTTCTTTTTCCAGGCCGAGCGTTATCAGCGCCTTAAAGACGAAGTCACCCGAGCCAGTGTCCAGCTGCAGCTCTTCAAACTCTACCATAATGAGACTGAAATTGAGAAGCTGAACAAGGAGCTGCTGCAGCGAAACAAGGAGATAGACAAGGATCGTAAGAAGATGGACCACGTGGAGGAGGAGCTGAAGGACAAAAAGAAGGAGCTGGGCCGGCTGATGAGGGAGCAGCAGACCATCGAGAAAGAAATCAAGTGAGTAATAATAAGATTTCACTGTGGCACGCTCACATATACCGTGTAACTAGTTTTTACCCAGACTTTTGTTAATTGCCCGGCTCTCCTTGCAGAGAGAAAGACTCCGAACTGAACCAGAAGCGGCCGCAGTACATCAAGGCCAAAGAGAACACCTCGCACAAGATCAAGAAGCTCGAGGCCGCTCGCAAGTCGCTGCAAAACGCTCAGAAGATGTACAAGAAGCGCAAGGGGGACATGGATGAGCTGGACAAGGAGATGCAGGCGGTGGAGCTTGCCAAGCAGGAGTTTGAGGAGCGCATGGAGGAGGAGGCTCAGAGCCAGGGGCAGGATCTCACTCTGGAGGAGAACCAGGTCAGTCACACCCCAGATATCACAATAACTTTATTGAACCTGTTTGTGTTTGTTCCAGTCGTTTTTTTTGTTGTTGTTGTTGCACAAATTTAACCCTGTGTTTGTGTCGTTTGTGGCAGGTCAAGCAGTACCACCGTCTGAAGGAGGAGGCCAGCAAACGCGCTGCCACTCTGGCCCAGGAGCTGGAGAAGTTCAACCGCGACCAGAAGGCTGACCAGGACCGCCTGGACCTGGAGGAGAGGAAGAAAGTGGAGACGGAGGTGTGGTCGGCTTGCACGGACCGCGCTCATCGTTTCGACTCCCAACGCAGTAAACATGTGTAGTTACGTATTCTGTCGCTGCTTCTCAGGCCAAAATCAAGCAGAAGATTCGCGAAATTGAAGAAAACCAGAAACGCATTGAGAAATTAGAGGATTACATTTCCACCAGCAGGTAATGATCTTTTCCGGTCATTGTTCATAAGGAGCTGCTTAGAGCTTATTGGTATTGATCCCTCAATTACACACTGTCCCATTCAAACAAATTGTTCCCCGCGTCCCTCAGGCAGTCACTGGACGAGCAGAAGCGCATGGAGGAGGAGCTCACCGAGGAGGTGGAGATGGCCAAGAGGAGAATTGATGAGATCAACACGGAGCTCAACCAGGTGCTTAACCCGCACAAACACACTGATCTATTGATCTGCACCAATGAGGTCATGTTTGGATGAGCAGCGACTTGGCAAATGACCTGTAATCAGTGACAGTGAGCAGGAGGCGCACGTGAGCGGAGGCGGCCGCCGGGGGCCTCATTTCATTAACGTTATTAGTTCCACCTGCACTCGGCCTGGAGGAAACATTGGGCTGCGCGTGACGATGATCTTGTTGCCGCAGGTGATGGAGCAGCTGGGAGACGCCAGGATCGACAGGCAGGAGAACAGTCGGCAGCAGCGCAAAGCCGAGATCATGGAGAGCATCAAGAGGCTGTACCCAGGCCTAGTGGTGGGTACCGGTAAAAATAATATCACACGTGATCACAACCCCGGAGGGAGGATCGGTGGAAATATTCTCGGCTCTCTTTCCTCTCCAGTACGGCCGTCTGATCGACCTGTGCCAGCCCACTCAGAAGAAATACCAGATCGCCGTGACTAAAGTGTTGGGCAAGAACATGGACGCCATCATCGTGGACTCCGAGAAGACGGGCAGAGATTGTATCCAGTACATTAAGGAGCAGAGGGGGGAGCCGGAGACCTTCCTTCCTCTGGACTACCTGGAGGTAAACGCGAGGCGCGATGCCAGAATGTTTCTGCATCTCACCAAGTGACAGCCACACCGAACAAGATCTGAAATATCAGGAAAGCTTCGCCTTTCGTGTTTGCAAACGACAGTTTTTCTTCCCGTTGCGTGCAAGGTGAAACCGACGGACGAGAAACTGCGAGAGCTGCGGGGAGCCAAGCTGGTGATCGACGTGATTCGCTACGAGCCCCCTCAGATCAAGAAAGCCCTGCAGTACGCGTGCGGCAACGCCCTGGTCTGCGACAACGTGGAGGACGCGCGGCGGATTGCCTTCGGCGGCCCCTACAGGCACAAGGTGCTCGGCGTCGTCTCGCTCTGCTCGTGTTCAACGTGAACTGCGCCTCTAAGCCCCTCCCCTCTCTCGTGCCTGTGTCCAGACCGTCGCCCTGGACGGAACTCTCTTCCAGAAGTCTGGAGTCATCTCCGGAGGAGCCAGCGACCTGAAGGCAAAGGCCAGACGCTGGGACGAGAAGGCAGTGGACAAGCTGAAGGAGAAGAAGGAGAAGCTGACTGAAGAGCTGAAGGTGATTGAATACTTTAGTGATCAACCTCAATAAAGCATATCCATGTTTAATTGTATTACATACAGGGATGTTAACAGTTCATCTATTATCGATTAATTGTCTTCGAAATTAGTCACAATTAATTGAGCATTTTTTACACTAGTAGTTCATATCATTATAACAGTGTAGTGGCAGGAGAGAGCAATTCACCTGTAGATACTGTGATGGTCATAATATACCATATAGAACAAGTTACTTTTAAACTACAAAAAAAGTTGAAATGTGAGCCATTAGAAGTCAACTGAAAGTCAGAGGAGAAATGTTGAGTGGTTTCACTGCTCTCTAATGTAGATATGGGTCACAATGGACCCTCAACATTGTTTAAGGGTGAAATCATGTTTTCCTTACACATTTTCCACTGTGAAATTTAGGTTCTCAGGGAAAATAAAAAACAGCTCATCGATCCACTAACGATTCATGAATTAATCGATCATTTGCATTCCCCAGGATTTCAGGGCAAACGCGACAGATTATCTTTTCATTGAAGTTGGCAATGGATTTTTCGCCAAATCAAATCCATCATTCCATCCTGATGTTTTTCCCCTGTAGGAGCAAATGAAGGCCAAGAGGAAGGAGGCGGAGCTGCGTCAGGTTCAGTCTCAGGCTCACGGTCTGCAGATGAGACTCAAGTACTCCCAGAGTGACCTGGAGCAAACCAAAACCCGCCACCTGTCACTCAACATGCAGGTGCAGTCCAGTTCGCTTTCCTGCGCCCTCTTTTTTCTTTTATCGCTTCCGTTCCTGTTGCGTTTACGTTTATCTAATGGACGTTTTGCAGGAAAAGTCCAAACTGGAGAGCGAGTTGGCCAACTTTGGCCCTCGCATTAACGACATCAAGAGGATCATTCACTCCCGAGAGAGGGAGATCACAGACCTGCGCGACAGGATGAACCTGGTGAGACCTTAAAAGTTCACAACCGGAGGAGGAAAGCCGTGGACTTTGGAGTTTGGCCGTGTTTACACGTATTGTCGTTCTCCAGGTGGAGGACGAGGTGTTTGTGGAATTCTGCAAGGAGATCGGAGTGAGGAACATCCGAGAGTTCGAGGAGGAGAAGGTGAAGAGGCAGAACGAGATCGCCAAGAAGCGGTGAGTGAAGAGTCCGTCGACCTGAGTGCAGCTGGCGGCTCTCCTGCTGTGGCCTGACTCGAGGTTTGCCCTGCTCACGCAGTCTGGAGTTTGAGACCCAGAAGACCCGTCTGGGTATCCAGGTGGACTACGAGAAGAATCAGCTGAAGGAGGACCAGGAGAAGGTCATGATGTGGGAGCAGACTGTCAAGAAGGACGAGGCGGAGATCGAGAGACTGAAGAAGGTGAAAACACAAAACTGGAGAGATGAAAAAAAACATTTTTGATTTAAAAAGAAAAAAAAAAGATTGCTGATTTCTATTGAATTTTTTTGAATTTTTTCAATCTTTCACCCGGCAGGAGGAGCACAGACACATGAAGATCATTGACGAGACCATGGCTCAGCTGCAGGACCTAAAGAACCAGCACCTCACCAAGAAATCCGAAGTCAACGACAAGAACCACGACATGGAGGAAATCCGCAAAAAACTGGGCGGCGCCAACAAGTGAGTGGCTGCAAACACACCGCAGCTCATACACCAACACGCTCCATGCAACGGAAATGGAAGTTTCTCCTTTTGAGCGCGTTTGCCCTACAAGTGTTCTGTGCGTCTTGCAGGGAGTTGACTCAGCTGCAGAAGGAGGTGACGGCCATCGAGACCAAGCTGGAGCAGAAACGCAGCGACCGCCACAACCTGCTGCAGGCCTGCAAGATGCAAGACATCAGGCTGCCGCTCCGCTCGGGGACGATGGACGACATCAGCCAGGGAGAGGTGCTCACGCCAGGGCTTTTCTTGCACAGCGTTGGCGCTGCAAGGGAAGGGAAGGAAACGTCACGTCTCACCGCTCTTTGCCGTTTGGTTGCTGCAGGGAAGCTCCCAGGCAGACGACTCCAGCAGCCAGAGGACGTCCAGCAGCGTTTTGGCCAAAGAGGCGCTCATCGAGATTGACTACAGCAACCTCACCGAAGACCTCAAGGTAGCTGCCCTCGTTGCACAAACATCTTTAGTGTGTGCAAACAGGGTCAGATCTCTGACAGAGTAACAAAATGAGATTCCTTAAACTTCGGAAACTTCAACAACATCAAGTTATGCATATCTTAAACTTAACATGGCTAAATATTAGCATTTATATCAGCAAACGTTAGCTTTCTAGCTAATGTTTGACCAATTTCATCAGCCAATAAGTTAGCTAAAGACACTTTTATTTAGAAGACGTACCTTACGTAGCTCTCTAGACACTTTAAGTTTAAGTTACGTTAGTATTAGCATTAGCTTTCTAACAGCTGTAACAGTTGTCTATAAGGTGCATTCACGTAGCGTAGCTTACCTTTCTTTGTGGGTTTTGTTGTGATGGATGAAGTTGTGGTTGTGTCACTGATTTTTGAGCTGCAGACCTTGCATACGTCATCGACAACATAATCCTTAAAACCACATTGAATTATCCTTGGTCCAGCCGCCTCCATGACTGCTGCTCATGTGTTGATCTGTTGGCCGCTGTTGTTGTTGGTCGTAATCCAAAGAAAAGTTGCATAAAAATGCAAATATTTAGTTTTAAAAAGTCAAGTCCTTTCAAGTCATCGGTCTTGAGTCTAAGTCAAGTCTCAAGTCATGAAGACTGAGTCAAAGTCAACTTGAGTCATTTATCAGCGTTCGTCAAGCAAGTCTCAAGTTCTCAAATTTGCGACTCGAGTCTCCCGCCCCTGCCTCACACCACAGTCGGAATGAAGGAGTTCACGTGCGACCCTTATTACAGGATGTGCTGTCAGACGAGGAGATCAAGGCAGAGACCAACACGCTGCAGCAGCGTCTGAACGAGCAGCAGAGCATCCTGCAGAGGATCAGCGCGCCCAACATGAAGGCCATGGAGAAGCTGGAGAGCGTCAGAGACAAGTTTCAAGAGACCAGCGACGGTGAGATGCGCTGCGGGGAGGAGAGGCGATTAAGCGCGCTTTGGTGCAAGTGACCTGACAGGTTTCTCTCTCTTTTTTTTTTTTTTTTTTCCTTCCGCAGAGTTTGAGGCCGCTCGAAAGAGAGCGAAGAAGGCCAAGCAGGCCTTCGAGCAGATCAAGAAGGAACGCTTCGATCGCTTCAACGCCTGCTTCGAGTCCGTGGCCACCAACATCGACGAGATCTACAAGGCCCTGTCCCGCAACAGCAGCGCACAGGTATCCTTTCTGTTCCAAGCAAAGGCACCAGCTCGCCTGCCAAATGAGATGAAGATGCTTAAGGAGTGCGTCTGTCTTCTGCAGGCTTTCTTGGGTCCAGAGAACCCAGAGGAGCCTTATTTAGACGGCATCAACTACAACTGCGTGGCTCCGGGGAAGAGGTTCAGACCCATGGACAACCTGTCCGGAGGAGAGAAGACCGTTGCCGCGCTGGCGCTGCTCTTCGCCATCCACAGGTGCACATTCAAGTGTTTGGTTTGGTTTGGTTTGGTTGTGACGTGCGCTTTGCACTTTCAAAGAATCAAATTGTTGACAAAATGTGTGCTTGTCGCGCAGCTACAAACCCGCCCCCTTCTTCGTCCTGGACGAGATTGACGCCGCTCTGGACAACACTAACATAGGAAAGGTCTGTGTTGATGTCGCATTTTCCACCTTTACTGTCTCTAATGTTCTGTTTTCACCTCGTAACGTTTCCGTTTCGATCTCCTGTTTGCACCTCAAGGTGGCCAATTACATCAAAGACCAGTCGGTGCAGAACTTCCAGGCCATCGTCATCTCCCTGAAGGAGGAGTTTTACACCAAGGCAGACTCGCTAATCGGCGTCTACCCAGAGGTTTGCCCTCTAAATTATATTGCATGTCATTCCCTCTGCTTCCACTGGCTCTTCTAGGATTAATGCTGTAATTGGAAGAGCTTGTTGAGGTCTCACTTTTGAAAAGATAACATTTAACGGCCCCACTTTGACCATGATTTTTTTTGTCTTTTCCTCTTGCAGCAAGGAGATTGTGTCATTAGCAAAGTGCTCACCTTTGACCTCTCTCAGTATCCCGACGCCAACCCCAATCCAAACGAATAGGACGAGCACTGGAACATTCATGGAACTACACTGTCTGGGTAGCGAAACATTTTCACGTATTCACTTGGTCCCATATCTTATTTCCTATTGTTTTTATGTTTGTGTATTTTTTTTGGAATATTCTAGAGTAGTCTTTCAGTTGTTTTGTAAGCAGTGGGTGGGACCTTGACAGTGGACCAACCTGGACTCGTGTACATTTATATAAACAGCCATTTTACTCAATTTGGTCACAAGAGAGTGACAATAACGGTCGGCAAAATGAATCATATATCTCTTTTTTTCAGACTGTAGAACTTTATCACCTGATTTAATGTATTGAATTTACCTGAGGCGAGTATTTGTTAGATATTTTTTACTCTTCATGGCTCTGTTTTCAATGATGTGCTTTATAGCTTTGCAAGTCCTGTTTTGTGTATTTGCAATTTTTTTTTAAGTGCGATCCTTTCAGAGGCTGAATCAGGAAGCTGTTGTTACATTATGGTGGACATTCCTGTGCGTGACAGCTGGGAAAAAAAATCCTTAGTTAGGTGCTACAGACTAAGCTATAATGTGGTCATGGATTTTTTTTTTTTTTTTTTTTTAATAAAAAAAGTCAGCTCTCTCTTTTTATTTCCTTTACTGATAATCCGTCGCAGATTTAGGCAAATGAGAAAACTCATTGTGAGATTTTTCTGTTCTCTCTTTTATTGATTGCCTTGCTTCAATAAAAAAACAATTTAATATCTCTTGCTTTATTCTGGACTAAATCTTCATGTATTTTTACAGATTGATAACCTGCTTTTTATTTTTTTTTTAAAGCTAATTTTGGTGATATAATCGCCCATTTTAACTCTACTATATAATCCAGAATGTATGTTACTGTAGTTTCCACCCCATAAGGGGGGAGTCAGTGCTGTGCAGGCTATTTATAGAACCTATCAGTTTTCATAAAGCACCTTAGGCGGAGGCAGGGTTGGACCACTTACAGAAAGCGTTAATCCTCATCAGGGACCCATTAGCAATAACCAAATCACCTCAAGACTTTTCTCTGATTAGTTTTGTTTATTGGATTGTAGGTCACCTGCTGAATGCGAGCCCGTCTGTATTCAGTTGCTTTTGAACAAACACCAGAGACCTGTATGGTTTGAATGGTTTATTTTTATTTTGTCCACGACGTAGTCACTGATATAGCAACACCAACAGTGGCACAGACCCATAGGGAATGGAGCCACTGGTTAAGCTTCAGTTCGTGTAACGTTTCAACAAACTCTTCAGTGTGAGTAACAGCAAAGCGGGCTGATCTGAAGAGCACTTAAAAAAACAACAACTCCAGAACACCTGTTTGCATTCAGATGAAAAAGAAAAGAAGATAATAAGTGCAATATAATAAACCCAAAGCAACAAGAAATTTGAAGCCCCGGGGAGTTTAGAATCTTAATCCACCATACTCCAGGTATGTTGCACATTAATCTAGTTCTTTTTGTCTAACTCAAATGTCAGACATTGACATAAATGATTAAGAAAATCAAATAAAACCAGTGGAGTGAAACAAAGATCACATCCTCCACACAGTCTTTACTTGTCACAAATACTTGGATACAAATGAATCTTGAAGCGTCTTTTATGTGTTCCTTGATTTTCTAGATTTGACTCACAATTAGACACAACAACTATTGATCCCCAGAAAATTCCTGCTAACAGTCTTTGGGGGAGAAAACATGCTAGTGTGGGTTCCCGCTCAACGTGACTTCCTGTTGGACCTTCCACACGTTGGACAAAAACAAGGCGGTCTTAGAGGGCGGAGCCAACACCTGACAGGTGGTGCGGCTAGCCCGTGAGCCGGGACGGTGCTTTTTCAGCGCGCACTTTCTATAAAGTGGAGTATACAAAACAAGTGAAGGATGAACTTCCCTTAATATTTCTACGGAGTTCACTGAAAGACACAGACTTCAAGAAAGGTCACAATCTTGTTCCAGTTGAGTAGAATTCCGGAAGGAACTCAGTCGTTCAAATACAACTACAAATCCAACTCTTCAGTGGATGCCTCACCATCAGAAAATATACTCTCAAACGTTCAGTGATACAACATCAGAGCCCGTTCAAACTGTGTGTGTGTGTGTGTGTGTGTGTGTGTGTAGACTAAACCTTCCTGGGCCTGAATCTCACTTTTTCAACTCTTCCTAGTGGAGTCTACTTCCTGTTCTCACCAAATTGCAGCACAACGAAACACCCCAAAAAAGGGTAACCGTGACTTACGAATTCAGTGAGTCACTTTCGACTCGAACCTCCGTCAACAAGGTTTCTATAAGACACTCAGCTCACACTCTCATTGTCGTCCCCAGAAGTCACATGGAATGAAGAACTTCAACCAAGACTACAAAGAAAAGAAGTGTGTCTGCAGTTTTTATTCGCTCTAACAAATCTGAGGACCGAGACGGTTCACCATCAGATGTCTCGTGTTTTGGGTTTTTTTTTCTCCCCTTGGTTAAACTGCAACCAACACCTGACAATAAATAAAACCTGAGCCTTTTTTTTTTTCAATCAGGCTCTGGGGTGAATGCAGGCGGAGGAAACAGTGAAATAAGGTGAGGTGGAGCCAATGTTAAAAAAAATAGATATATATCCCAAGATCAACGTCTTGAGTCCTACACATTAGAGCTTGGCTCCTGTGGCCCCTGAGCAGAAGGGATTATGGGTACTGGACGTCTCTTCCTCCTCACAGACGGATCGGGCTTGGCGCTTGCAGTCGGCGCCGCCGCGCTGGGGGCCGGAGGAGGGGCGGGGACGGGGACGGGGCGTCTCTTCTTCGCGGCGGGGACGCTGACGGATCGCTGGCCGAGGATGCCCTGAGCCACGCTCTCCATGTCGTCCACCGTCGTGCGCATTGCATCGGCCATCTCTCGCTTCGTCGCCGAGACAAAGTGGGGATCATCGGCCAGGGAGGCCAGGCCGCCTTCGACGAGCGCCTGGGGGAGGAAAAATCAGTGAGACAAAACAATGTGGAAGAGTTCGTGTTTTGATGGAGAGATTTGCCACTATGGGGAATGAACGTCTTCCCACTCCTTAAAATATGAACAAATAAATGAATGTAAATTCAAATTAATTGATTTTTTTTTATGCTTTTGTATGAAATGATGCCCTCCAGTGGTGTCTCTTGTAAATGTGCACAGTTGTCATAAAGTTCTAGAAGTAAGAAAAGTTCCAGGAACATAGCAAAAACATAAATAAACAGTGTCGTTTACAAATCTAATCAATTGAATTGAATTGAATTGAATTGAATTGAATTTTAATCATTAATTTGTGCTGTTACATCTCTTAAACTATATCTTATATCTTATTTTCTATATCTTATGTTGTTTGAAAGTGTAGTTTTTTAAAGGAACATTTTCCCTCTGGAAGTAAACTTTCCCTGTCTTCAGGCATATTGCTATTATTTTAAGAAAATGTTGAAATACCAAAGAAGTAAATCTGGTACTGGGAAATGAATTTTCTTCACAATCTCAAAGTATGTATCAAATCCAGCATCTTGCTTCTGTAGTCGCACTATATTCCTAGCTTCTACTCTATCGCTAACCTCAATGCGATCACTAACCCAATCAGTGGTGGGTATTCACTGGGTATTCACTGAACTCTGTTGCAAGGGGTAAAAAAAACAACAACAACAGAATAATAACAAGTTAGAGATTGTGTAAGACAAGCCTCCGGGGTTCCCCTCTCTCTGTTTTACCTCGTGGACGAGCTGGTCGGCTGCACTGCTGGAGTTCAGGCTGTGTCTGTCACCATAGTCAGGCTCGTATGGGAACTGCAGAGAAACGCATCAGTTCTCACATGGTATATAAGTATATAAAAAGGCTTCTAATGGCGGATGTGATTTAAAAAGTTACCTGTGTTTTTTCTGTTCTAACTGTGTAGTTCCAGGAGCGCCGGTTGCCTGGACGGGCAAAAAAAGCACTGAGACTAAAGAGGATCTATGTTGCATCAACGATTTTACACGAGCAGGAGGTTGTCAGACTTTCAACTCGTCCAAAGTGAGCTTTGACTGTTTGATTGACACGCACCTGGCTCCGGATCCTCACCGCGGCGATACAACTCTGCAGGGCTTCCCTCTCTCTCGAACGAAAACCTGAAGCAAAGCCGAAAGCATTACGAGTCACAGACACAAACACCGCCTGTGCCTCCTCGACCGGCAAAGTGTGCCACTCACTCTGCAAACGCGTTGTTGTTGATGTTGTTCCTGGGCGCAGCAGCGTTGAAGAAGTCGGCGCTGGGCACCAGGGACGAGTCGGACTGGTTCTCGGCGAACTTGAGCGGCCGCAGGTGGGTGGGCGGGTGCTGGGACTGGACGTTCTCCACCTCCTCGGGGAAGGCCTCCGCGCGGTTACCGAACAGCCCGTGAGAACGCTGCAACGCAACAGCACGCACAGGTTGTGCAGGATACGCTGTTATTCTGGCGCAGCATTAAATCTCATAAGCAAAGAAAAAAGTGTTTACTTCACCTGGTAAATGCCTTCCTCTCCAGACTCCTCCATCGCTCTGTCCATCTCGTCCTCATTCTGCAGGTCACCTGAAATGGCCCTGTGCATCTCTGGAGCCACCTCTTCGTCTATGCTCCTCAGACCCGCCTAGGTGAACATGTAAGGTTAGAGGCACATCCACTCACATCCACTCACAGCACAGTGTGATCAGGGGCCAGGCTTGATGGGCTCCCACCTGGATCTCCATTCCAGAGCCGGTCTTCTTGGTGGGACGGTAGCCGTAGTATTCCTCCTGGCGCTTCAGGAACTTCCTGAAATGGTCCTGAAGCAGGAAGGTGGCGTAGAACTTCCCCACGGTGACCTCGTCATCTGCAAAGCAGCAAGACGTCGCGGCGCAGTTAGCGTGAGCGGTTGGAAAAGCTGATTGGAAAAGGGCGGCGCCGCGGCCGGTTAACGCTGATAGACTCACCTCCTATCGGCGGGATGACCTGGTCCAGCAGCTTCATACTGGTGCGTTTCCAGATCTGCTTTATGATGGCTCTCAGCTCCTCATTGGCCTTTTCAAAGTTACCTGTTTAGAGAAAGAAAAAAACAAAGCAATAAAGCAATCGCGTGTAGGACACTCTGATTTATGAGCGGTAACCTGAGCTTTGCTCTGCAGCACCTTCTGTTTTGATCTTGAGCGCCGTCCTGACCAGAGCGAACAGAGTGGCGTTAAAGGTGACGGTGCCGTCGCTGTTCAGAGGCATGTTCATCCCAATGAGCCGCTGCAGACAGGAAGTCACATGAAATCACCCACTTGTTCCTTACGCCCTTCCCCCAATACAGGAAGTTCTATGTAGCCAACTATATAGTGCTCTCATTAGCCAAATGAAAAAAAACCCCAATCCTTTTGGACACCACTCTCCGGCAGGAGACAATAAATAAATTAACAAACAAATCAAATTATTTACAAATAATTTGACATCGCTCACCTTGCACGCAGCGCGGTGGGGACAGAACTTTCCGAATCCCAGAGGGGGCTGGATGCGCCGCAGCAGCGTCACCACGTCCAGATGTTTGATTCGTCCTCTGCGAGGTAAGTTCATGTCGTCGCATATTGTGAGAAAAACTGAAACAAACAGTTTAAGTCTGACAAAGAAATATTCAGGCTTACGTCGCCTCGGGGTCGTATTCAGCCCAGATTTTCTTGAACTCATCCAGATGATGTGGACCGAGGAGCGACCAGTCCCGAGTCAGATAGTCAAAGTTGTCCATGATGACGGCCACAAACAGGTTGAGGATCTAAAGACGTCGGGACAACGGCGTCTTATTTACACAGCCCGGTTGTTGAAGCGCGTCAGCAGACCAGGTTGTTTTCGTGGTGACTCACCAGGAAGGCGCAGAGACAGTAAAAGCTCAGGAAGTAGATGACGGCAAAGTTGGAGCCACAGGTGAACTCCTCTCCTTGCTGGACGTCCGATTTGGGGTCGCACTTCTTCCCGTACATGGAAGCCATCATGACCTCCTGCCACTGCTCTCCAGTAGCACATCTGAGATATGTCAAGAGTCAAAGGTCAGATATTTTGTTGCAGCACACACATGTTTCTACGAGGACAAACGAGTCGTGATCCTCACCGGAATAACATCAGGACAGCCTGAGGGAATGTCTGAAAGTTGTTGTTGCGGTTGACCTGGGTGCCGTCCATCAAGGCAACCTTACCAAAGATCTGATAAATAGTTGCGGCTTAGTCAAAGTTGTGCAGGCATCATAAAAATCAATTGTGCCGACGTGCAGGTGAATTACTCCGGGCCGTACCTGCATCCCGATGACGGCGTAGATGAAGAAGAGCATCACGATGAGGAGAGCTACGTGAGGTAGAGCCTGGAGACGCAAACCGCAACGTTCAAGCCACCTGTAGGTGTGGTGCGGAAAGCAAACAAGCAAAAAAACAAGCAATATCTGACCGACCTGGAAGGACTTGATGAATGTCCACAGCAGGTTGCGGATGCCCTCTGAACGATTAAGCAGCTTTACCAGACGCATGACACGGAAGAGTCGGAAGAATGTGATGGAGACAGAGGCGTTCTCGGAAGCCTGCGGGGAAAAAAGAAGATCAGATTAAGTAGAAACAAAACAGAGCAAAATCTGTTTTTTATATTGGAAAATAATAATGAAAAAAAGAAGAAGCTTACCGCGATTTCTTGCATAGGGTCTATATCCTGCGTGGATCAGATGAAGAGGTTAGACATGGCCTCACTGTCAGTTTTGTTTGGTAAGGGATTTCATACAGTTAAAATAGGGCGCACAACAGCTGCAGCATAAAACATTAAAGGTCCCGTATCATGCAAAATCCATTCTTAAATGTGTCAAATGTGTCTCTACTCTGTCTGGAGCCTCCTCAGAAATGAGAAACCCCTGTTTCTTCTTCTGCTCTGCACACGTACAACAGCATCTGAGTGTCCTGACTGTCAGAGGGCTGAAGTTGTTCATCTTTGGAAATGAAACGTAATCTTCTGGAAATGGGCAGAATACAGGACCGCTTAGCACAGAGCGTTAATGCTACCCAACTCCAACCCTAACCTCAGCCACAAATCTGCAGTAACTCTAACTCCACCCACACCCCCAAAGTAAACCCCAACCCTTACCCAAATCAGAACCTTTACCCAAAAACACACTGGGATGACAGTTCTATGATGGTTTAACATGAAAAACAGTGATGAAATACTAAATCTCAACATGTCCAAAAATGGGGGAAAAAGTCATACTATACACTGTCGTTTTTTTTTTCTTCTTTTTTTTGCAGGGGGCCAAAAAAGTGAAAAGTCCTACATTATCCCAAAATGCACTAGAATGGCTGTTCTATGATAGTTTAGTCTCAAACACAGTGATAGAATACTAAATCTCAACATTTCCAAAAATGAAAGAAGTCATGCTGTACACTGTGATTTTTTTTCTCCTACATTTGTCTCTTCAGGTTTGAGCCATCGTGGAGCACCTGTCTTTTACTTTACAGAAAAAAGCCCCACAGAGAGGAGCCAAAATTCATTGTTTACATCAAAGTGCTGGTTCAAACTGGCTTCAACAAATCATGACTGATGAGTCACACTGGTCTTAGTTGCTGAAAAATAGAACAATTAAAAAAAATGTTGTCATGCAAAAAAAACAAAACAACAACAACTATAGAAGCATAAATCAGCAACTATGTTTAACATTTGCATATGATACACTGTTACATTTAGTAGAATCTACTATCTAACTTCTAGTTACTACTGTCATTAATAATAATACAAATAAACAACACAAGCCATACTGGAAGACACCTCAAGGTCTGTTCTTTCACTTGACAGCAGATCAGACGGCTGATCCGCAGCGCATGCAGTCCAGTTCAGCAGTTTAGTAGGGAACAGGGTGGTGCGCTCACGCAGCAAGGCTCATGCAGCGGTGCTGATCAGATATTTACATCACAGCCATGGAGACAGTACACTCCTCCACTGGAGGCCAGGGCAGTCTGTGGAGGATACACAGATGAGTGAGGTGAGGTGGAAGGACGACGGAGGGCTTGACGGGGGGATTATGATGGATGGACAGAAGAAGAAGAAGAAGAAGAAGAAGAAGAAGAAGAAGAAGAAGAAGAAGAAGAAGAAGAAGAAGAAGAAGAAGAAGAGTGTGATTTGCAACAAGTTTGTGTCGTGGGTGAAAAAAAATGAATGTTGCAGTGCTGCGTCGAATGAAAACAGTGTTGATTCAGCTTGTGTAGCTCCCCTGGGGGAGGTATCATGTAAATCAAATCTAATTCTTAATCGTGGATATTCTGATCAGTTGTGATGTTGGTGCAGTGATGGAAATGCTTTTCGTGTGCCAACAGGAAGAGCGGTCATGAAACTTTAACAGAGGTGCTGACCCCATTCTGAGAGCCAATCCGCTGCTTGGTCAGTGTTGTGGTCCACTGCATCAGAGCGACTTCAGTTCACTGTACATGACTGTCAGGAAACTCTTTGGGCTTACCAGATTTTTTTCTTAAAATAGTGACAAAAACAAATCAGAACTCACATCCACTTCGCTCAGAATGACATCAACAACGCTTCCGATGACGATGATGAAGTCAAAGACGTTCCAGGGGTCTCCAAAGTAGCCCTGCAAATAGAAACATAAAACAAAGAAAGACAATAAAAAACATAGCTGTGCTGCAATGTTTGGGTTGGGAAACGGCTATTTAACAGCTGTTGAATTTACCTTTGCTTTGAAGGCCATCAGTTTGAGAATCATCTCCACGGTGAACAGAACGGTGAAGATCAGGTTCAGCATGTCTGAGAGCTTAGTCACATGGTCCGACTGGTTGCAGTGCTGGTGATGAGAAAATTATTCTAAGTTGTGTTATTAGGATATTGCAGTGTTGCAGTAAACAACCTTTACTTTGAAGCAAAAATGAAAACATTTCCAGTTGGAAGGCCAAATGAATGTTATTAACATCTGATGGCCACGTCTAATTGTGACTTTTGGTAACAAAGAACCTCACCAGTGCTTCCCAGTTTTAGCTTTAGTAGAACTGAACCATATTAGTTTTCATCCTTGAAAAAGTTGGGGTGATGGAATGAATTAAATTTGTATTTCAGCTCCCTATTCCACTTTTAATTTCAAATTAACAATTCAAGACTTTCAAGTTAATAAATACAGATATTCATTCTGTATGAATAAAGCCCTAATTCCCACTTCTATTAATTAGTCTTCAGTCTCCCTGAATACCCAAGAATGAAAAAAATAAAATACTAAGTAAATATTTTGACGAAGAGGACCAAAGGACACAATGTTGCATGCAAATACTCCAACTCATTAGACTTTCAAAATGTTTTTTTTTTTTTTTTGCTTTCTTGGGCTTACTTGCATTCCCAGACACAGAGTGTTGAGCATAATGAGGAAGAACATGAGGTACTCGAAGTAGCAGGAGGTGACAATGTACCACACCCGGTACTGGTAGGGGTTCTTGGGGATGTAGCACATCAGAGGCCGAGCCTTTAGCGCGTACTGCACGCACTGACGCTGCACAAGAAGCAAAGACAAACAACGGTAAGCAGTCGGTTCTCCTTCCAGCTCCGTCTACTCAGGTCTCTCATCATCTCAAGACATCTGGAGCACCTGGTTCTTGTCCAGCTCGCAGTCCTTGTACTCCTGCTCGCCCTGCTCCTGGAAGGTGACGATGACGAATCCCACGAAGATGTTCATCATGAAGAAAGCAATGAGGATGATGTAGATGATGAAGAAGATGGACACGTCCACGCGGTTGTTGAAGACGGGGCCCATGTCCTCCTCGTCGGAGTCGATGGCTCGGTACAGGAGTCTGGGAGACAGAGCGGAGCAGCGTTCGCAGGGAGAAAAGGACCAGAACTCGAGGTGAACAAGACAGCGTAAGAGAAATGATACGCTGCCCCCTCGATGCCCCAAGTAATCAAATAAGCTCCCAGCTCAATATCTCACTTTGGCCAGCCCTCAAAGGTGGAGATGGTGAAGAGGGCGAGCATGCCATACAGCACGTTATCAAAGTTGAAGTCGCTGTTGAGCCACTCTCTCTTGGCCAGCGCCGTGTCCTGGAGGGAATTCTCCATGTGCTTCCAGAAGAAACCCCTGTGAGGAGACATGGCAGAGGTCGGGTCAGCCTGGGGCAGCTTTGGCGGCCTGGCGCGGGCAAGGATGGTGACAAGACGGGCGCCGGCGCTCTTACTGGCATTCCGCCTCGGTCATTTTGGACGTGTCCGTGCAGCTGTAGAATTTACCCTGGATGAGGAGAAGAATCAGCGACTCGCTCAGCGACTCGCTTCAGCTCATCCAGAAGTCACGCGTGCTTTCGGTATCGAGAGCCCTCACCTTGAAGAGTTGCACTCCGATGCAGGCGAACATGAAGTTGAGCAGCATGGTGACCAGGACAATGTTACCAATGGTTTTGATGGCCACGAACACGCACTGGACCACGTGCTGTTAAATACAAAGTGAGATTCTAAGGGTGCAGTGCACTGGAAATTAGGATGCTGCATAAATGGATAGATGGATAGTTGGATGGCTCAACTGATTTGGGTACAAGAAGAAATATTTCATGTTGAACAATATTTGACCAAAGTGTTGCTATCAAATCTTTCATTCTTTCAACTTAAAATTTGAAATCTTCACAAAATTTTAGTTTGGTAACAAGGGAGCTAAGTTAAACGGCAGCTTATTCAATGATAAATCCATATCTACCATAAAAGAACTACAGACACATACATTTGCGAAAAAGAGGTGGAAGTACGGTAGTCGTTTTTGAGTCTCGGCTTGATGTCAAGTGCAGGACTTATCAGAGTAAGAAAGTGCATCTCACAAAGTTTTATTTTTTATTAATAATTGGCAGAATGACTTCCTCTGCAGCTGAGGGTGGAATCATTGCAATTACTGTGCGTGTTGTACCTTCAACCCTTTGGCTCTGTTGATGGCCCTGAGGGGCCTCAGCACCCTGAGCACCCTGAGAATCTTCACCACGGAAATCGCGCTGGATCTACGAATCACACACGGAAAAAGTTTACCATGAGTTTCCGTGTCTTCGCGTCAGAGCACTAAAAAAAAAAAAACTTTCCTGTATATATGTAAATAGAATATGATGATTTCTTAAGGTTTACTCACTCCATCCCCATGGACAGCAGAGAGACTGTGACCACAATCAGATCCAGGATGTTGAAGGAGTTACGACAGAATGAGCCCGTGTGCATGAATGCTCCGTACACTGTCATCTGTCAGTGGGACACATGAGAGTCAGAGCCAAGACACTGAACCAGGTGTTTTTTTTTCTTCTTCTTTTTTTGAAAAGAACTGGATAAATTGATTTGTGCCTCTCGTGGCAGAAAATGGAAAAAATCGAAAAAAAAATGTACATGTAGGTAATTAAAAATTTAAGTAGTTGTATTGTGCCGCTGCTACACATTAGCTTGACACACCTGCGCCTTACTTACCTTCAGCACAATCTCAATGGTGAACACCGTGGTGAATACAATATCTGCGTAGGCCAGGATCTGCAAGAACGGTGCAAATCACTTTCATGTTTTTTCTTTTTTTCATTGGTAAAGGTGAAAATACGCAGGCGGGTAGCCGCTTGCTACCTGGTTCCTGTAGGACTTGGGGTCGATGGGGTCCTCAGCCGCCAGCGAGATGGAGGACAGCAGAATAAAGAGCAGGATCAAGTTGGTGAACGACGAGGCATTGATAATCTTGTAGCACAGCTTTCGGAACCTGGGTGAACGTGCAACGGGACGACAAGGCCAGAGTTGAGTTGAATCCAAAGCGAATCGCTGTCGCGCTACGGTTTTTGGGCTCTTACTTGTTTTGAGGGCCAAAAACGAAAAAGGAGCTGGCCTCAGGCAACGGAACGGCTTCTTCCTTCAGCTGCAGGTCAGCCATCGGCCGAGGTCGAGGGCTGATGGGAATTTCGGGCTCCTCCTCCTCATCGTCACCTATGATGCAGAGGAAATAAGCAGCAACGTTCAAGGGAACATTATCTGACCTGCACACATTTATACAGTGGATGCAGACGTAGTAGATAACTTTATATTAGACCAAAATGTTGGCTCATGGTTTGGTTAAAGCCTATTAATAACCAGGGGTTGCTATATTTACAGCCCACTTGGCTGCAGCAGCAGCGCTAGTAAAGAAACGAGATGAGCAGGAGAAATGTGACTCTGTTGGTGTGAGCAGTGGAAATGGAGATGCAGGCATATTTTTCCAGCACCTGGAAAGTCGTCGGGTGGGAATGGATCCTTCACCTCATTGACGTTGGACTCAAACTCATCAATTTTGAGCTGAATGACGAGACAAAACAAAAGAAAGAAAGAAAGAAAGACTCGTGTTCAGACCAGCTTCAGTTACAGACCATTCTGTAGCCCGTAGCGTCATGCTAGTCACCTTAGCCGTGGTGGGCATGCCCTCCATTTTGGCTCTCTGATCGGCCAGTTTCTTCGCCATCCTCTCTCTGTCCTCATCCGTCTTCTCGGGCATCTTGGACCTGGTTGGTGAGGTGAATCAGAAGAACAGAAGAGTTTGGCAAAGACGATGCTCACCGCTGCTGAAACATTCTGGAATCGTTTTGGTCACCTCATTAACTTTCTCTTCAACTTCTCCTCAGCTTTTTCCTTCTGGGCCGAGGTCAGGCTCTCAGCCTCTGCCAGGTTGTCGACGGCGATGGCCAAGAAGACGTTCAGGAGGATGTCTGACGTATGAGCTCAGGAAAACAGGAACCCATGACCTCTTTTACCAAGTCAAAGCCATGACCAGTAATCATTTTGTTCCTATTCTTTTCCTTAACTTCCTAACGATAGTCGCAACCATGGTAACCATAGTCTCCAAAGGAAGCAAAAACAACATCAACATCAACATGTCGCAATGTTATGAGCACTGGAATCCAAATGTCTGGAAGGTTCAACAGACGAGATTGTTGTGATTGTTGTTGTAATTTGTTAAAGAAAGAAGCGCATGAGCCGAGTTTCACACTTGAAAACCACGGAAATTTCAAATTTTGGAAAACTATCCATTTTGCTACAATTCAATAGGTAACAATATCATATAAGTATGTATGTGTTTTTCTCTGAAAGGATACAGTTTCCACAGACAAAAAGGACAATGAAGTAGATGGAGACCAAGATTCCAGGGAAGTCTGGGCCTCCGTAGGCCATGATGCCGTTATACATGATGGAGGTCCAGTCCTCACCTGTTAGGATCTGAAAAAACATCCAAACTCTTCATTTATCATTAGTGTTCATCATCGTCGTCGTCATCATCATCATCATCATCATCATCATCATCATCATCAACATCATCAACATCTATGTACAATGGATAAAACATTGCAGAGACTTCTTAGTCTCAATTTCACCTGAAACACACTGATGAGCGCCTGAGGGAAGTTGTCAAAGTTGCTGCGTCGGGGCCTGTGGTCGGCAAAGTTGAATTTACCGCCAAACACCTGCATGCCCAGCAGTGAGAAGATGACAATGAAGAGGAAGAGGAGGAGGAGCAGGGAGGCGATGGAGCGCACAGAGTTGAGGAGCGAAGCCACCAGATTGCTGAGAGACGTCCAGTATCTGCAAACGTGATAATCACACTTGTTGATTCCGTTTTTTTATTATTTTTTCGGCAAAGGAGGTGCGGGGGGTGCTGTCCACCTGCGGGACTCACTTTGTGACTTTGAGGATCCTCAGCAGCCGGATGCACCTGAGGACGGAGAAGCCGAGGGGAGCCACGGCGCCGACCGAGAACATGATCATCTCCAGGATGCCGCAAAGGACCACGAAGAAGTCGAAGCGGTTGAAGAGGGACATGAAGTAGGCCCGGGGGCCCAGTGCGTACATCTTCACAAACATCTCGATGATGAACAGCACCAGCAGCACACGGCTGGCCACGTCTGGTGGTGGTAGGCAGAGAGCAGGCAGCCAGAGATACAAAATTTAAGAGGCTGGCAGTGATGAAATGCACAAACAAAGAAAAATATAAGAGAATAACCAACCTTGAAGGGAGGTGAGCGACTCAGACTGATGGTGGTGCTCTGTTGCTATGGTCAAGGTGTTGAGGAAGACAAGGAACATCACCAGCCAATAGAAAGCCTTGGTTTTCACGTACACCAAGCACTTCATCCGGAAGAAACGATTCCAGCGACGGGCCAAACGGCTGGAGAGACAACAACAACAAAAAAACAGATTCACCATTTGTAGCTCCAGCTGACAGAACGTACAGGGCAGATGTGCTCCTGAGGAGACTCAGACTCACTAGTAATAGATGATCTTGCTCTTGCCCTCCAGGTCGTACAGGCTGTCCGTGTCGGAGTCTCCGCTGGTGAGAGGCAGGAGCCCTGAGAGGGGAACACAGCAGGGGCTCAGCATGGTCGCTGCACCGTCTGGCTGCTGTCACGGTTGCTTACCTTTCCCCTCGCGGTCGGCATCCAGGACCTCGGCGTGAGTGATCCACTCCATGTAGCCGTGCACGTCTTCATCCAGCTGCTGGCGCTCTCGCAGCTTCTGGAACTCTCCGCGCGACCGGGCCTTCTCTCGCTCTTTTGTAAACTCGCTATGGGGGGCGGGGGGCACAGTAGAGCATCGTGTGCCGACTCTGTTTGCCATGTCAATGCTGGGGGAGAAGACGGAGAGCGGCTGACTCACCCACTGAGGACGCCCAGAACCAGATTGAGGACGAAGAAGGAACCCAGGAGGATGAGAGGGACAAAGTAAAGCCAGGGCCATTCGTTTCCGATGGCGTCGTTAAGCTGGAAGAGAAGGCTGAGGTCAGCCACACACAAGTCTTCCATATCAAACATCGAATATGCATTAGAGATTCCATATCGGACCATTTTTGTACATCTAATCTTTGACTCCATTGCAGTAAAAATCATCCTACTTATCCTACTTAGCCCTCTGTTGAGTGAGTATCTGGTTTAGTTTGTTTTTTAACTTATCTGGGTGAGGTGTCATTGACCTTTGTTACATTACAAAGAGATACATTTCATAATGGAGCATTTCATCACATGCTTCCTGCAGAAACGTGTCAACGCTTCCTGTTTTAACTGGATTGTACAATAAACTGCTCATCTCCAGAAAACTGCATATTTAGCCCTCTGTTTGCAGCCTCCACAGGCACAAACAGTCAAAGTTTAGGCCCTCCTGACACTTACAGGACATTCCACCTGTTTCAAAGTGGACAAAAACAAGTTGACTGTCTTAGAAGGGAGAGATGAGAACTGACTGAGGAAGTTTGTTATTGTTGTTTTTAACAAGCAATCATGTAGGGGACATTTTGCACAACCTGGGACTTAAAATTAGTCTTTGTACAACGTGCAAATAACAAGCCACTGACCCAGTAGAGCACTTTTGTCCATCCCTCCATGGTTATGCACTGGTAGACCGTCAGCATGGCGAATCCAATGTTGTCAAAGTGGGTGATTCCGTTGTTGGGACCCTCCCAGCCGGGCCGACACACGGAGCCGTTGATCATGCAGCGCCGTCCGTTTCCAGCCTCTGCGCATGGTGCAGGCAGCTCACTCTCTGCCGTGGAATAGATACCTGTGGGACAATCAGAGAGAGAGATATACATTGTTCAGTCGCATGGGATTGAGAGGAGACCAGAGGTCAGAGTAAACACGTACTTGTCCCGGTGTAGTAGCAGGTCTTGTGCATTTTGCACTTGAAGAGCTCCAGGCCCATGATGGCGTAGATGGTGACCAGTAGGAAGACCAGCAGGGCGATGTGCAGCAGCGGCAGCATGGCTTTGAGAATGGAGTTCATCACCACCTGCAGGCCTGGAGGGAGAACAGGGAAACCAAAGCTTCAAGCAGTTGAAAAAAAATGTATTTGTTATTCACGGAAAACAGATATTTCCCTCATTTACTGATTCACACAGTGTCAATGGAGACCATGGAAATGTGGTGTCGCCCAGCTGAGCAGGTTCAGTGAAGTGCGTGCATGGAGTTTTTTTAGATTATGGGTGAACTATCCCTTTAAATTTTTTTTCGTGGCATTCGAGGCGAGACTCTCACTCGGAACTCCGGAGACCAGACGTAAAGGCCGCAGCACTCTGAAGGCCCTCAGCGCCTTCATGTCAAAGCCTCCGCCCTTCTCCATGGGAACGCCTGCTATCTTATTGATGGTATCCAGGGCGAACGTGAAGAGACTGTGGGAGCAGATTTTTGAACAATCAGAGACACAAGGTCTTATCGTGAACAGTGTGTTCGTTCAAGCGTGAAGCTCTTGCACTCATACAAGTCCCACCACACAAAGAAGTCCTGCTTCCCATATTCAAAAGCTTTCAATCCTTATGTGCAGGATTATTAGTGTCTGGAATACAAGATTTCCAACAGCTAAAGAAACTGAATGTGTGTCTCTGTTTTTGGCCAGATCCACCTGCAGATCTAAGCTCACCCCATGAAGACAATGACAAAGTCCAATATGTTCCAGCAGTTCCGTAAATAGGCGCCTTCGTGGAACACTAAGCCGTACGCCACTATCTTCAGGAAGCACTCCAGGGTGAAGATGATCATGAAGATATACTCCAAGCTCTCCTGCAGAAAGCAAACAGAAACAGGAAAATCTCAGGTTGAATTAAAAGTAACCGGAGTGGTGGAAAACCTCTGCGGTGCTGGTTGGACTCATTAGCCCCAATGACCTCTCACAGATTAAACACAACCTCAGAAGTTTTACACGCGAGGGAGGAGAGGGGCTGATGAATCATATTTGCGATTAACAAAAAGAAGAGGAGTCACAATTTAAGGAGTAAGAGCTTGACATGGACAGACAGCGGGAAACTTTGATAATTGCAAAGCACTTTTTGTCAAAGCCGTCATCTGAAGACAGAAGGCCTGGCAGCAGGGAATCCAAACCAAACACTTGAGTCCCATCAGCTTCTGCCATAAATGACGCACAACGTCGCTGTTTATTTATTCCCTATGCCTCCACAGCAAAGGGGTCAATACTTGTTTGGTCGCAGCTGGTCTCC